>NC_056731.1:1543328290-1543507520 GCF_019279795.1 Protopterus annectens | reverse complement strand
TCTCAATGTAGATTACAACCCCTTTGTCATATGTTGGCATGGAAATTACTGGGGTAAAGATAATACATCATTGCAGAGAGACTGCATGTAGCAGCTACTTTTTACATACAGATGTGTGTGCTACAGGCTGAAGCTGAAGCTGATTCAGGCAATAGGCATAGGCAGATAGGGTAAACACTTTGCAGGACAACAAGCTTTAAGAGTAAGTGTGGGACCTGTAGCAGCCTTGTTGTATAGGCAGAGACAGACTGAGGCAACCCATCCCACTGGAAATTAAATTATGTGTTTAAGGTAAGTATTTTAGGCAAAGGTATCACTAAAAGAATTAAAGGCAAAATGCTTGATGTGTCCTAGAAAAGGGGGTGCATTAACCTTTTTATCACCAGTGGTACAACTGCCAAGTCAGGTGTTATGTCATGGTAGTCCCCTGTTACATGTGTGCTGGCAACCCTTGCTTCTAGCACAATCTCCATATATGTATGTTACTTGTGCAGCTGTGGTCGTTTGTAATATCACTAGCCAATCATTGTGGGCTGCAGTCTGATATTACTGGGCCACAATTTCAGTAGACACTTCAAAATCCTCTGGGAATTTAGGCTAATGCATGACCTGCCATTTTCTGTGCTTTCTAGTGTTGTAATAGTAGTAGTTGAACACGGTTTCATTGTAGACCTTTGACTTCTATTATGTACTGCTTTGTGTGGATAAATAGGTGATGAGACAGTCATACACAGTGGCACCTTGTGCTATAGGACTGCAGGATTTCAGCCCTCCCACCTAGAAAGCAAAAAGAAAACCCACCTAGAAAGCAAAAAGAAAAAAAAGAAAAGTAATACAAACAACTACGAATCCTAGAAGAAGTCCACGCATGCGCATTGGTCGGAACCAACCCAGAAGAACTCCAGATTGCTTTGTCAAGCAGTCCAGATAAGGGAAAAGGCATCTCTGCCCTGCAAATGCCCAGAAGTTTGTGTGGTGATGACCACACAAAAAAAGAAGAACTCCAGACTGCTTCTTCTGCAGGCTAGACCAATCAGGAGAGCGTGTGCGGCTGGAACCAATTAGGAGAGAGGTGAGCATGCATGGCGGAACCAATTGGGAGAGAGGTAAGTTAGTTGCGCGGGTGAGAATCAACTTTCCCGATGGCTGGATTGGATTTACTTTATGTCACAGCTGGATGGTGTGTGTGAATCAGAAGAGAGGTAAGTTAGTTTTGTTGTTGTCTCGCAACTACCGTTAGCTTGCGCAGGTGAGAAGCGACTTTCCCAATGGCTGGATTGGATTTACTTTATGTCAGAGGTGGATGGTGTGTGTGTGTGTGTGTGTGTGTGTGTGTGTGTGTGTGTGTGTGTGTGTGTGTGTGTGTGTGTGTGTGTGTGTTTGTATGTGTGTATGTATGTATGTATGTATGCTGTATCCATTTACTTATTTATTTATTTAATTATTGGTTGTGCTTGCTATCCAGCTATGTGGCTGGTCCTAGGATCCTTTTTAGCCATGATGAGGTGTAGAAGTCCAGTAAATTACAAAGCTAATGTGATTTGTGACTCAAATTACAGTGCTTGCTTAACTAGTTACAGTTTTATGACATTACACCGCAAATTACAAAGTTCAGCATTACAGTACTACAAGCTGCCTAACATGAAGTAGTTTAGCTGGGAAACAATGTTGGACTTACAGAGGTGATATAATAGTGCTCTTTTTTGCATGATAGTACAAACACCAGAGAACTAAGATTAAAATATTAAAAGGGAAATTATCCACGTACAGTGTCAGTTGTAGTAAGTGAGAAGGAAGAGAAATATAGCAGGAAGAAATGAAGGAAAAGAAAAGGAGCAGCAGAAAAGGCAGAATGTTGTGGTTTTGAATGCACATATTTACTTAGTTTGATGCCTGCACTAGGGTCCAAATCAGTTACGTGAGTTGCCACTTGTAGTTTTGTAGAAAAATGAATAAAAAGCTTAGCTTGCTTAAGAAGCAGTAACATCATTTTTATGAGACTTTGAGATGTCACTTATTTTTTTTTCCGAAATGATTTACAGTCTGTAAGCCTTAAGAATAGTAAGACTGATAAAGGCTACTTGCGGATGACTCACAATGTGGTTAGGCAATACAAAAGCATTTTGGAAGCTTCGTAATCAGAACCTTAAACTTACATAGTTTGTGTAGTAAAAGCATAAGGAATCAATAAAAACAAAGCACCTGTCCTTAGAGGTAAAAATAAATAGATAAACCAAGGGTGGAATGAACAGCCGTTTATTCACATACACATAAACGCCAAATGTTTGAAAAATAAGCATTTTCGTCTTCCATGGACTTCATCAGATAGAATAAAGAATAAAGCAGCCCTCCTTTCTTTTTATATATAAACCCTTCCCCACTCCTTTAATTGAACAATTAACCCAATGCAAACTCATTAACAACCACAAAACACTTACTAAAATTCTACTTGGTTTATATGTAAAATCCTACTTGTTTTATACATATAATCTTTTAATTAAAAATGTATTAAAAATATATATATTATTATTGAAAACCAAGTTTAAAATCACAAAATAAATTGAATGTTAAAATAAAAATAAACATCACAGTGTACAAGGTTTTTAAAACAATCCCTAACCTAAGAATAATCTAAACTAATCCACCCTATTGCTGATAAAAACTGCCATCTAGTCAGCAAATCCCTATATTACACCTACAACTTAGCAGCCCTCATCTTCAAAATAGGGACAATAGATATATGTTCATTAAGACCAGGAAATTGACCGGCCTCCAGTACCAGCTGCCAATAAAGTTCCCTAACTTCGATTCTGGTCTCCCACGGGCCACCTCGGGGATCCTGTACCACCTTTTCCAGAACAAAAAAATTAAAAAAATTCCATCCTGCATTGGCACATGTCAATGCATGTTTGTATAGGGCATTGTTACTACCCTTGTTTTTAATGGCATTCAACTGTTCATAAATTCTTCTCTTAAGCTTGCGTGTAGTCTTGCCCATGTAAAATGCCCCACAGCTTTTACATGTGGCAAGATATACCACACCTTCACTATTACAATTAGTAAATGAATTAGCTCTGATGGTCCTGTCCCTCATTTCAACATGCACACTCCCCTGATTCAAAATATAGGGGCAGTGCGCACAGGTGCAGCATTTGTAGGTACCTGGCCTCCTAGGATTGTGTGGTTCTTGGTTGCTGTTCTCTAAAATTTTTATGAGACTTTTAGATGTTACTTATTTTTATGTCCGAAATGATTTACAGTCTGTAAGCCTTAATAATAGTAAGATTGATAAAGATTACTTGCAGATGACTCACAATATGGTTAGGCAATACAAAAGCATTTTGGTAGCTTCATAATCAGAACCTTAAACTTACATAGTTTGTGTAGTAACAGCATAAGGAATCAAGCAGGTAAAATTGATGTATTTTCTTTATTCATGTTCTCCTCAAGAGTGCAATGTGTCATTCACTTAGATTGTTACCGCTATTAAAGAATCACTGTAGTATCAAAGCAGGATGTAGTTATTATTCTATTAATGATGCATGTTACCCTTTCATGTCTCCTGTGAATATTTAACTCACATAGATGATTTAGGCTAGTGGTTGTCATCACTACTGGTTTTCTTAAAGGCATGTGAGAAAAAAATCCTCTGCACTCCCTGTAGGTACTATTCCAAAAGTCCTTTTATTTAACTAAATATGCAATATATAAAACTAGTAAAATTATAAAAACTCATACCACAACTTAAAACATAAACCCACAGAGAATGCCAAGGATGTTTTCCTCATTGGATTGGTTCTTGAGTTTGTATTACTTATGTTTTTTTTTTCCTTAAAGGTACCTTGCCTTGTCGTTAATATCATTAATGTACAGATCTCTCACACTGTAAAGGTTTGGAGCACTTTGGGATTTATTTCTTGGAAATGAGCAGGGACAGACTTACAACAAACAGACATTCCTTGGCCTCCATGTATTTCATGAGAAATGTTGATATACTTGTTAACACAGAGAAAACAAATTGCCAGACTCATGATTTGTATAACCCTGCCTTGCCTTGAGTAAGCAGAAGTGTCCCAAATATGTTTACTACTTCCCAAAGTGGTGATCCTTTGTAGACTTTGTTTCATTCTATATTCATGTTTGGTGGTGTTGCAGAGGATGATAATACATCTACACTACTAGTCACTTGAACAGTGGATGTGTTTACATCTAGCAATGAAGATATGAACTGTTGCACTAAGGGAGATACTTAATGTAATCATGACACAAGCAAACATTTTGCAAATGCGATGTAATGATATAGTACAAAATGTTGAAAAAAATCAACTGACACAGAATATATAACCAAACTTTAGTGTGCGTGTGTGTGTGTGTGTAATGCCCCAGTTGCTATATACTGGTGGCTACAGAAAACTCATAGTGGTGGGTAGGAATGCCAGATGTGAACCCTGTACCTTAGACACAGGTGGCAAGGGTCTGAATTCCCTACCCACCACCATCTGTAAAAAGTTTGCAGATTTTTGCCTCATATTTGTTCTGTTCTGCTGTTCCTCGTAAAATCTGTGGTTTCTGCATTTTTGTTGCAAAGTCAGTGATGTAGGGGTAGCATTGGTGCCTGACAGGTACAGCTTCTTTGGAATGATTCTTGGCTGGGGTGCACTCTGTGTGGAGGTTGCATGTCCTCTCATCTTACAAAGATATGTATCTGGAGTGTTTTTCTCTGGGCCTGTGCTGAAAATTGGCTTTTGTTCCAAGCTGGACTTTCTTACAAAGACATGTGTCTGGAGTGTTTCTCTCTGGGCCTGTGCTGAAAATTAGCTTTTGTTCCAAGTTGGACTTTCTTACAAAGACATGTGTCTGGAGTGTTTCTCTCTGGGCCTGTGCTGAAAATTGGCTTTTGTTCCAAGTTGGACTTTCCTGGTTAACAAATGTTAAAAAAATAAAAATGACAGGCATTTGAATTTCAGACTTCATATTCTTCAGAAAGAACATGGTAACACAAAACCTTTTATTCTAGCAATTTTCTAAGTTTATAAGATGGTTATTTGAAATTTGTCCCTATTTTTTGGACTGTATTCCCCCATTATTGGCTTTGTTTAAGTTTTTTGTGCTAAGAGGTTGAGAGCTATGGTGAGAACTGAATTCACTAAATGGTAGCCATTAAGTTTCAGTCTTCCTCTCTTTCACAAAACAGCTGATTTGGCATAGTGGTATGTTGCGCTGACTGTCTTGCACAGGGTCCTGGGTTCAATACTTGGCAATGAAATGTATGGTGGTAACATGGCATTTTATTCTAGCAACTTTCCAACATTATACAAGCAATGTTTAAAATGTGTTCCTGGTTTTTGGGCTTTTGTTCCACCCCCTCCCCATAAATGTTGGCTTTTTCCACATTTCTTGTGCTGCAAAGTTCAGATATACAGCTGAGTGTCAAGTAGATTTTGCAAAGAGCTGAGAGCTGCAGGGGAACAAAATTTTAGTACTGCTTGCTGTTAATAGCACAACAGGTAGTATACTTGCTTTTGATGCAGAAGGCTGTGGGTTCTACTCCCAAAGTAGGTAGATGCATTGCTGATACTGCGTTGTGTTGTACAGGGGGTGGGTGCAGTCCTTTTTGGCAAAGATACCTAGTAACTATGAACTTGTTATCGGTTTGCTTTCCATTCTCTATTGCAATATTACTAGCTTATCATTTTTTTTAATGCAACATAGGCAATTTATTCCTGAAGGGCGATAGGCACTTTATTTGTAGATGAAACAATGAAATATAAAGCTGTTTGCTAGCAGCAACCTCTTCATTAGTTACAAATTTCTTTAATGTGGAATTATTTAGATGACTTTTACTTCTTCAGAGATTGTGCATATTTACTGATACTGGTAGACTGTAGAAGTTTGAGTAGACTTTTATGAAGGAAATGTTCTGAATTGGGCAGTTTTGTCATTATTGGTGCATGCGTTTTGTTTCATTGTTTACTGGAAAAATGTTCAAAACAATTTGAAATTTAAAACGCCCTCTAACAAATGTACTGCATTGTACAAAGAATATAATTTAATACAATCAGGAAAGTGCAACAAAGAGCACATTTATGTTTAGTGTGCAAGGGCCTATAATTTTAAAACAGCCCAAAGTTAATCTTTATCTGCCACTGGCGAAATGTATTTTCTTTAAATGTGGGTTTCAATGCTGTCTCAATGAATGTGAGTTTCAAGGCCAGAGAAGTTTCAGTGTAAGTCTGTTTTCATTGTGAGACTGCATTGCTTTGTTTAGCAGATGTCTTAGTGTTTGCACTGTAAAATGCAAAATAAAACTTTCAATCCTACCAATCCTGAAACTGAAACATAAACAGTTCCATGAAAGACCTTTCATTGCGTAAGTATACAGCCATTACAACATCATCCAATGTAATGTACACAAAATAATGTGGTTTACTCATTACAAATGGCAGTGTACATCTGTCAGTGACCAGTAAAGTGGAATGTCAAAGGTAACCATGGACGAAACAAATACATAGCAATTTAGATGGTTACCCTGTGCATCAGACACATCACGTCTTTTCCCTGCATCAAAGAGAAGGATAACAGGGATGTGATGCAGGTATCATCACCTGCACAGGGTGTTGTGTGGGGGTGAAGGAGGCCTAGGCTGACCCAATATGTTGGCAAGTGTGTGTGTGTGAGTCAGGAAGGGGTAGCAGGCAAGATGGACCATGAAAATGTGGTGTGTGTGTCTGTAGGTGACCGGATTGTGGCAGAGGTGTGTGAGTGTCTGTGGGAACACAGTCAATCTCAGTGTTAGCCCTACGTCTGTATGTTGGACAGTTTTGAGCTGTGTATGGTAGAGCTGACAGTTCATCAACTCCACCCCTGAAAATAGTAACTGGTTCTGCCAGGAGTTGCACTGGCACCTCCATGCCCAAGGTTAGAAGAGAGGCTACTACCTGAGGTTGACTGCTGTCTGCTGGGACTGTGACCTCCACAGGAACACCCAGGACCACAAACCCATGGTCTGACACATCTTGGTGTGAACAGCACACTCCCCCTGGAGCACTGGATGTACTGCCCCTATGGGACCGTGATTGTGCATGGCCACGTGGACTCTCGGCAGATGTAGGAGCAGATCTATATCCACAAGTCCGATGCTCAACTCCAACCAGACATTCTGTCACAGATAATGTGCATTCTCAAACAGATAGTGTGCAATCTGTCTCAGACCAACGTCTTTCCACTGCATCAGTCAACCGATCCAGGGCATCAGCAATGTGATGGAAGCAGTCATGGCTGTCAGTCTGAGCTGCATCCATAACCCTGAGCATTCATCTGGAGTTGCTTTTGCAATGCACCTTTGCCTCCATAATGGTCCTAAATATATGCTGAGTGACACATGATGAGACACCTGCAACAGTTGGAAGAGGGACAGCAGGCCTCCTATGAGCACCCCTATCAATCCACCTGTGTGAAACTTTACCAGTTCTTTGGCTATGGCCAGTATCAATGCTCACTGCAACCATAGTAGCCACACTTCCCTGTTCAATATCCCCATCTTCTGACTGTCCAATATCTGTGGCCTCACGGAACTGGGTGTGCGCAGGTATACTGACTGTGTACGGTGATAATGAGGGCAGAAGAGGAATGTAAACCTCTGTGACAGATTCAGTCCCTGCAACCCACAGATGTGCCTCACTTTGGCCACCATCCTCATCATCATCAGAGTCAGAAGAGACACTGATATCAAGTTGTTAAGGGGACAGAGACCAAGCCCCCTGGTCACCTGTGATAAAAAGGGAAAAGCAATATATTAATACCTGTACTACTATGCTCTGCAGTACTATGGTGCAATATATGTTAAGCTGTATACACTGCTGTCACTATTACAGGCTTTATTAACCCACAACCTGATATTGTAGGACATGAGGACATTATTTTCCAACAAAAATCTGTAGTTAATTGTAAATAAAAGCTCTTGAAACAAGAATCTCACGAGCAACCATGATGTACACTGTTGACATTTAGCAAAACTTTGCACAGTTGACACATATGGCAATCTGTAATATCCTGACAATACTGTCAAATATATCAGTGTGGTCAGACATACAAGGCATAGGTATGAGTCTAAACTGTGTACAGTCAGAAAATATCTGTACAGTTGGCAATCACACAGACAGTACAGAAATCCAGCCAGCAAGCCTGGGATGACAGTTTAGCAAATAAATTGCTCTAAATCTACATCTCTAACAAACCAGTGTTGTGTTTACCAGGAACAGAAGTGTGGCCTCATCTGATTCCTGATAGTCCTGTGAAAATTTGAGGGAGAGGTAATGTAAACAGCACCACATTTTGCACTATAACAGGGTAATATGTCCAAACATCTCACATTTACAGTAGCTACTATGTTAATTGGTATGTCCGTCACAATCTGAGCATGAGATTCAAAGTGCTGCTAACCCCCCAAAAAAAAACACCTGACACCCGTGTAAAACTATGTATATCTTGGCACACTGAATGCTGCAGTATTCCAATACTGATCCAATTAAGCATACCTGGATGTTCCTCTTGCATGGAAACTGTGGCACCCACATCCATGACATATTGAGAGATGGATGCCTGGGAGCTGTTCTGTGTTCCTAGGTTCATCAGGAATTCCTCAGTGGCTGACAGTGGCTTTTCTGCCACAGGGCCTCCACCAGTGACACCACAATCCCTGGCCATGTCCATTGCTCTTCGGTGTGCAGCATGAATCATATCAGTAGCACTGTGTTGCACATGTTCATATGTCCTGCTCTGGTGACCAATAGCATTCATATCGTGAACCAGATAAGCACACAATGTTGTTTGTTCTTCCCTGTTTCCCCTTCCCCTTCCCCTGGACAGCAGAAGTTGACAGTATTGATGCAAGGCTTCCAGGATGATGCCATTTTCAGCATCTGTAAAAGGGTCCTGGTGTCGGGGATACATATTTCCTGAAAGACAATAAAATGGGAACATATGTAAGAATCACATATGTGGGAGTACAATATGTAGTGATACAACAATAAAGGAAGGCTAGCAGTATTCACTCCTTGATTGCATATCTCATATTCAACAGTGTGCAAACATACAAAGCGTGTGGATGCAACTTGGATAGGAGCAGTAGTGAGCTATTCCTGTTTGTGCCATGGCAGATACTGAAGTATGATCACACATACAACACAGGAGTCCATTGTAGTGTGGCCCCTATGGGTAACCCCCCCCCCCAATAATATATAAAAACAACAGTGCCAACAAGTAGCAGTGTGCTATTACAACTGATATCAAGGGACATTTCCAAGAGACTGGTGTACCTAATTAACACAAAGCATTCTACCCTTATTGTACTCTAGTTCCTCTGTAGGTGTAACACATCTGGAGATCAATGACATGTCAACAGTACAGTTCTAAGAAAAGCTTAATGATGTAATCCGTATTCCCCCTAAGTATATTCAAACATATGCATCATGTTGGAAACAAAATGGTTACATACCTGATGAAGTACAACACTCCTTTATTAAAAGGTACTTATATATAAATGTGTCAATTAGTTCACCATCCAAAGTAACTCTCATACACAATAGCTCCCCTAGCTAGATGTTTGCCTTTTCAACATGGTTCTCATTAGCAAATGATTGCCTCTAAACCAATGTGTGCTTCTGAAATGCTAACTGCAGTCTACACAGCTGATCTGAAGTATAATCAGCCAATCCCATGCAACCACTGAACAAGATATAAGGTCTCAATGTAGATTACAACCCCTTTGTCATATGTTGGCATGGAAATTACTGGGGTAAAGATAATACATCATTGCAGAGAGACTGCATGTAACAGCAACTTTTTACATACAGTTGTGTGTGCTACAGGCTGAAGTTGAAGCTGATTCAGGCAATAGGCATAGGCAGATAGGGTGAACACTTTGCAGGACAACAAGCTTTAAGAGTAAGTATGGGACCTGTAGCGGCCTTGTTGTATAGGCAGAGACAGATTGAGGCAACCCATCCCACTGGAAATTAAATTATGTGTTTAAGGTAAGTATTTTAGGCAAAGGTATCACTAAAAGAATTAAAGGCAAAATGCTTGATATGTCCTAGAAAAGGGGGTGCATTAACCATTTTATCATCAGTGGTACAACTGCCAAGACAAGTCTCGCAACTACCGTTAGCTTGCGCAGGTGAGAAGCGACTTTCCTGATGGCTGGATTGGATTTACTTTATGTCAGAGCTGGATGGTGTGTGTGTGTGTGTGTGTGTGTGTGTGTGTGTGTGTGTGTGTGTGTGTGTGTGTGTGTGTGTGTGTGTGTGTGTATGTATGTATGTATGCTGTATCCATTTATTTATTTATTTATTTATTTAATTATTGGTTGTGCTTGCTATCCAGCTATGTGGCTGGTCCTAGGATCCTTTTTAGCCATGATGAGGTGCAGAAGTCCAGTAAATTACAAAGCTAATGTGATTTGTGACTCAAATTACAGTGCTTGCTTAACTAGTTACAGTTTTATGACATTACACAGCAAATTACAAAGTTCAGCATTACAGTACTACAAGCTGCCTAACATGAAGTAGTTTAGCTGGGAAACAATGTTCGACTTACAGAGGTGATATAATAGTGCTTTTTTTGCATGATAGTACAAACACCAGAGAACTAAGATTAAAATACTAAAAGGGAAATTATCCGCATACAGTGTCATTTGTAGTAAGTGAGAAGGAAGAGAAATATAGCAGGAAGAAATGAAGGAAAAGAAAAGGAGCAGCAGAAAAGTCTGAATGTTGTGGTTTTGAATGCACATATTTACTTAGTTTGATGCCTGCACTAGGGTCCAAATCAGTTACATGAGTTGCTACTTGTAGTTTTGTAGAAAAATGAATAAAAAGCTTAGCTTGCTTAAGAAGCAATGACATCATTTTTATGAGACTTTTAGATGTCACTTATTTTTTTTTCCGAAATGATTTACAGTCTGTAAGCCTTAATAATAGTAAGACTGATAAAGGTTACTTGCGGATGACTCACAATATGGTTAGGCAATACAAAAGCATTTTGGAAGCTTCATAATCAGAACCTTAAACTTACATAGTTTGTGTAGTAAAAGCATAAGGAATCAACAAAAACAAAGCACCAGTTCTTAGAGGTAAAAATAAATAGATAAACCAAGGGTGGAATGAACAGCCGTTTATTCACATACATATAAACGCCAAATGTTTGAAAAATAAGCATTTTCGTCTTCCATGCACTTCATCAGATAGAATAAAGAATAAAGAATTATATATAAACCCTTCCCCCTTCCTTTAATTGAACAATTAACCCAATGCAAAGTCATTAACAACCACAAAACACTTGCTAAAATTCTACTTGGTTTATATGTAAAATCCTACTTGTTTTATACATATAATCTTTTAATTAAAAATGTATTCAAAATATATATATTGTTATTGAAAACGAAGTTTAAAACCACAAAATAAAAATTGAATGTTAAAATAAAAATAAACATCACAGTGTACAAGGCTTTTTAAACAACCCCTATCCTAAGAATAAACTAAGCTAATCCATCCTATTGCTGATCAAAACTGCCATCTAGTGACCAAATCCCCATATTACACCTACAACTTAGCAGCCCTCATTTTCAAAATAGGAACAATAGATATGTGTTCATTAAGACCAGGAAATTGACCAGCATCCAGTACCAGCTGCCAATAAAGTTCCCTAACTTCGATTCTAGTCTCCCAGGGGCCACCTCGGGGATCCTGTTCCACCTTTTCCAGAACAAAAAAATTTTAAAAATTCCATCCTGCATTGGCACATGTCAATGCATGTTTGTATAGGGCATTGTTACTATCCTTGTCTTTAATGGCATTCAAATGTTCCTAAGTTCTTTTCTTAAGTTTTCGTGTAGTCTTGCCCTTGTAAAGTGCCCCACAGCCTTTACACGTGGCAAGATACACCACACCTTCACTATTACAATTAGTAAATGAATTAGCTCTAATGGTCCTGTCCCTCACTTCAACATACACACTCCCCTGATTCAAAATATAGGGGCAGTGCGCACAGGTGCAGCATTTGTAGGTACCTGGCCTCCTAGGATTGTGTGGTTCTTGGTTGCTGTTCTCTAAAATTTTTATGAGACTTTTAGATGTTACTTATTTTTATTTCTGAAATGATTTACAGTCTGTAAGCCTTAATAATAGTAAGATTGATAAAGGTTACTTGCAGATGACTCACAATATGGTTAGGCAATACAAAAGCATTTTGGTAGCTTCATAATCAGAACCTTAAACTTACATAGTTTGTGTAGTAACAGCATAAGGAATCAAGCAGGTAAAATTGATGTATTTTCTTTATTCATGTTCTCCTCAAGAGTGCAATGTGTCATTCACTTAGATTGTTACCGCTATTAAAGAATCACTGTAGTATCAAAGCAGGGTGTAGTTATTATTCTATTAATGATGCATGTTACCCTTTCATGTCTCCTGTGAATATTTTACTCACATAGATGATTTAGGCTAGTGGTTGTCATCACTACTGTTTTTTCTTAAAGGCATGTGAGAAAAAATCCTCGGCACTCGCTGTAGGTACTATTCCAAAAGTACTTTTATTTAACTAAATATGCAATATATAAAACTAAAAAAATTATAAAAACTCATACCACAACTTAAAACATAAATCCACAGAGAATGCCTAGGATTTTTTCCTCATTGGATTGGTTCTTGAGTTTGTATTACTTATGTTTTTTTTTTCCTTAAAGGTACCTTGCCTTGTCGTTAATATCATTAATGTACAGATCTCTCACACTGTAAAGGTTTGGAGCACTTTGGGATTTATTTCTTGGAAATGAGCAGGGACAGACTTACAACAAACAGACATTACTTGGCCTCCATGTATTTCATGAGAAATGTTGATATACTTGTTAACACAGAGAAAACAAATTGCCAGACTCATGATTTGTATAACCCTGCCTTGCCTTGAGTAAGCAGAAGTGTCCCAAAGATGTTTACTACTTCCCAAAGTGGTGATCCTTTGTAGACTTTGTTTCTTTCTATATTCATGTTTGGTGGTGTTGCAGAGGATGATAATACTTCTACACTACTAGTCACTTGAACAGTGGATGTGTTTACATCTAGCAATGAAGATATGAGCTGTTGCACTAAGGGAGATACTTAATGTAATCATGACACAAGCAAACATTTTGCAAATGCGATGTAATGATATAGTGCAAAATGTTGAAAAAAATCAACTGACACAGCATATATAACCAAACTTTAGTGTGGGTGCAATGCCCCAGTTGCTATAAACTGGTGGCTACAGAGAACTCATGGTGGTGGGTAGGAATGCCAGATGTGAACCCTGTACCTTAGACACAAGTGGCAAGGGCCTGAATTCCCTACCCAGCACCATCTGTAAAAAGTTTGCAGATTTTTGCCTCATATTTGTTCTGTTCTGTTGTTCCTCATAAAATCTGTGGTTTCTGCATTTCTGTTGCAAAGTCAGTGGTGCACGGGTAGCATTGGTGCCTGACAAGTACAGCTTCTTTGGATTGATTCTTGGCTGGGGTGCACTCTGTGTGGAGGTTGCATGTCCTCTCATCTTACAAAGACATGTGTCTGGAGTGTTTTTCTCTGGGCCTGTACTGAAAATTGGCTTTTGTTCCAAGTTGGACTTTCTTACAAAGACATGTGTCTGGAGTGTTTCTCTCTGGGCCTGTGCTGAAAATTAGCTTTTGTTCCAAGTTGGACTTTTTTACAAAGACATGTGTCTGGAGTGTTTCTCTCTGGGCCTGTGCTGAAAATTGGCTTTTATTCCAGTTGGACTTTCCTGTTTAACAAATGTTAAATAAATAAAAATGACAGGCATTTGAATTTCAGACTTCATATTCTTCAGAAAGAACATGGTAACACAAAACCTTTTATTCTAGCAATTTTCTAAGTTTATAAGATGGTTATTTGAAATTTGTCCCTATTTTTTGGACTGTATTCCCCCATTATTGGCTTTGTTTAAGTTTTTTGTGCTAAGAGGTTGAAAGCTATGGTGAGAACTGAATTCACTAAATGGTAGCCATTTAAGTTTCAGTCTTCCTCTCTTTCACAAAACAGCTGATTTGGCATAGTGGTATGTTGTGCTGACTGTTTGCACAGGGTCCTTGGTTCAATACTTGGCAATGAAATATATGGTAGTAACATGGCATTTTATTCTAGCAACTTTCCAACATTATACAAGCAATGTTTAAAATGTGCCCCTGGTTTTTGGGCTTTTGTTCCACCCCCCCCCATAAATGTTGGCTTTTTCCAGATTTCTTGTGATGCAAAGTTCGGAGATACAGCTGAGTGTTAAGTAGATTTTACAAAGAGCTGAGAGCTGCAGGGGAACAAAAGTTTAGTGTTGCTTGCTGTTAACAGCACAATAGGTAGTGTACTTGCTTTTGATGCAGAAGGCTGTGGGTTCTACTCCCAAAATAGATAGCTGCATTGCTGATACTGCGTTGTGTTGTACAGGGGGTGGATGCAGTCCTTTTTGGCAAAGATACTTAGTAACTATTAACTTGTTATGAGTTTGCTTTCCATTCCCTATTGCAATATTACTAGCTTATCATTTTTAATGCAACATAGGCAATTTATTCCTCAAGGGCGACAGACACTTTATTTGTAGATGAAACAATGAAATATAAAGTTGTTTGCTAGCAGCAACCTCTTCATTAGTTACATATTTCTTTAATGTGGAATTATTTAGATGACTTTTACTTCTTCAGAGATTGTGCATATTTGCTGATACTGGTAGACTGTAGAAGTTTGAGTAGACTTTTATGATGGAAATGTTCTGAATTGGGCAGTTTTGTCATTATTGGTGCATGCATTTTGTTTCATTGTTTACTGGAAAAATGTTCTGAATTGGGCAGTTTTGTCATTATTGGTGCATGCATTTTATTTCATTGTTTATTGGAAAAATGTTCAAAACCATTTGAAATTTAAAACGCCCTCTAACAAATGTACTGTATCGTACAAGGAATATAATTTAATACAATCAAGAAAGTGCAACAAAGAGCACATTTATGTTTAGTGTGCAAGGGGCGTATAATTTTAAAACAGCCCAAAGTTAATCTTTATCTGCCACTGGCGAAATGTATTTTCTCTGAATGTGGGTTTCAATGCTGTTTCAATGAATGTGAGTTTCAAGGGCAGGGAAGTTTTAATGCTAAGTCTGTTTTCATTGTGAGACTGCATTGCTTTGTTTAGCAGATGTCTTAGTATTTGCGCTGTAAAATGCAAAATAAAACTTTCAAATGAAGTCCAAATCATTGTAGAAGTAAAGCAGTATGCACATTAGTGTTTATGACAAATGGGGTAAAATAGCCAAGTAATAGTTCATTGGAATGACTGCAGAGGGGAGGCTCCTTTCGACCATGATTTTGTGAGGGGGAAGGGCGGCAAACTCAAAGTCTGTCCCGGCTGAACTATACCTCTCAACTGTCCAGATTTTCACAGAATGAATATATTTTTGTTTCTTATTTTTGGTTTGTTCCTCATAATATATGTGGTTTTCTGGCAAATCATTTAGGAATTAAGTCATTAATTAATGACAGACACTGAGTTTCAGACTTCTTAACCTTCAGAAAAATGCATGCTAAAGCAAGACCTGTCATATTCTATCAACAGTCTCAGTTTATACAAGAGCAATTTTTAATACCGTTTATATGTTTCCCCAATACATTTGGCCTTGTCCAGATTTCCTGCATTAAGAGGTTGAGAGGTACATGCAAATAAATTGCTTTTATAGAGTTAGGCATATCCAAACCTCTCAACTGTCCCCAATTTTGGCTCAAAATGTTGCTCTTCCACTAACGATGGCTTCACAAAATGGCAATTTTGGAAGAAAATGTGTAGGGTTTACAATAAATAAATAACTGTCATAATCAGAGTTATAGATTACTTTTATTTCAGAAATGCATGTAGATTCTTTTATTTTGTCAGCTGCTCAAGTTAGCAGTACTAATATTAAAAAAGTGTCCCTTCTTTGATAGGTTCCCAGCTGTATTGTGTGGCTATTTTATATTTTTGCATCACATTTTTGGTCCATTTTTCATAAAATTGTGTTTTTCTTTTTTGGCAAATTAGTGGCAAATCATTAAAGACTAAAGTTAGAAAAAAATGACAGACATTTGAGTTTCAGATTTCATACCCTTCAGAAAATTCATACTAATGCGAGACCTACTATTCTATTATCTTTCCAAGTTTATAATGTAAATATTTAAAAATTGTCATTTTTGGGCCTTTGTCTCACTTCTATGTATGGCTTTGCCCAAATATCTTGCTCTGAGGTTGAGAGGTATGACAAATGTGTCAGGGTCATCACAGTCAGCCAGAGAATTGTGACATACTTGTTGCACCCACTCCCCCATGTAGTGACTCTGGATGTGTCCAAGCAAGGCAAGGAGCAGTTATGCACTGTAAATGTGGAGAGTATCCCCTCATCCAAGGTAGACACAAATACTACAGTGGCTTTTCATCTGTCCTTGATTTTGCAGAATGTTCTGATTTCTGTCATATTTTTATAGTTGATTTATGCTTATTATTATTCAGAAAGTGACTGCTGCTCTGTGTTTAAGTAGCAATGCTTTAATGACCATAAGGTAAGCTTGTCTGAGATTGTAAGATGCAAGTAAGCTTTAATAAGCATACTGTTAAAGAACTGCCAGAATTGAAAGCCTTTCTGTTGTTGCCATGCAGAGAATACTTGCATAACTAGATAACGTATAAGCCTTGGGTGCTGAAATGCATATTACAGTATTTGTAATAAAGGACAGGATTACATTATTTTAAGAAACTCATTACATTTGTTGGAGACTTGCAGTCATCTTTGCAGGCTGTACCTACTAAACAGAATGCCAATCTATCATGTGTGGTCCATAACCTGTGCAGTAATCCTTTAAGCAATATATCTTGAACTTGTTTTGTGTTTGCTTTTCATTTTTTACTTTGATCATGTTTTCCCTATGAAACAAGTAGATAGTTGTCAGGCAGCAGGTCTTTTTTGGATAAGAAACATTTTTACAAGTGGGGGTATCACAGAGATTGCTACTTTCAGGCTTCATCATGTTACTTGGTACTTTAATAAAAGCTGAATACAAATTCTAATTAGAACTGCAATGGAAGGAAAAGTGTTTGAGTTTGAGTGCTGCTTGTTTTTCTTATACTTGATTTTGACGGATATTCCAGTAATGTATTTAAAAAGTAATTTATTTTTTCATGCATCACAATCTTTTTGTTTCCATCTAGATATTAAGCTGTTATGCAGCCAATGCACTGAAATATTTTTTTTCTTCTACACTTCATTTTGTCTTGATTGGATTCTCATAATGACGGTTTGGCACCCGGGACAGCGTATTTAATTAAAGTTACAGTTTTTGTGGTTTTGAGCATAGCTCCTCCCTTTTCTAGTTGGCCGCACCCCTTCCCATTGACTGCACCCATTCATCTGTCTCCTGCAGCCCCCCTTTGATTTGAAGTCACCAGCTGCCACTGGCCATACATATCAAAATTTATAATCTTGATGTCCACATAGATGTATTTTCAATGCTAGATGCAGCTGTAGTTGAACCCAGGACCATGTGGAACAAAAAGTGATGTTCTCAGTGCATTTTACAGTCTGTATAATAGAGTCACTCTTATAGCAGGTCTATTTTTACATTTTGTACATATAATTTCACAGTTACCTGCTGTTACATGCCTCACTTATGTCTATTATTAAGTGTATGGCTTTAGAGTGCTGTATTTGTCTACCAGACTCCCAGTTAAAATCCTATTTTTCCATCAGTGTTTTAGCAAGTGTATATTTACATGTTGTAGATATAGTTGCAGAGTTACCTGCTATTAGATGCCTCACTTACATCTATTATTTTGTGTATGGCTTCCTAGTGATGTATTTTAATGCTAGAGTCCCAATTACAGTACTACTTTTCTAATAATCTCCTAGTTGATTTGCGCATTGCGGCATGATGCACAGCATCTCTTAAGCGGACAGGAACTTGAACATTACTATATTTTGATTAAAACAACTGTGTTAATTAGTGGCTCTCTGGCTTAGTGAGTTGCTCCACTGTTCTACAGGTGTGATGGTCTTGGGTATGAAATAGGGCACAGGTGTACTTTCTGAGTGTGATTAATATTTTTTCAAAAGCATGTATCAATGTAGAGCTATTTAGCATAGCTAAGAGATACCGGGCACCGCACTGCATCACGCAAAAAATATTTAAAGAAAAGAAAAAGGGGGAGGACAGTGGTGAAATGAGGTGCAAGCACAAGGAAAAACATAGTGGAAGGCAGGTTGGTATGTGCGGGAAGGGTTTAGGAAACAACCATAGTGATCCATTTCTTAATCAGCAAAACTGTCCACTTTCACAGATTTTTCAGCTGAATTTGGACTGTTACCCTCAGAGGGGGCGATGACAACATAAGTGTGTTGTCAAGCCATTTGGATGTTATTGCTCTTGTGGGACAGGTGCCCCCCCTTTTTTTGTAGGTGAGAGTGGAATGTAGAGGAAGGGACGTAACTATGTGTAGGGGAGGAAAATTGAGAAGGTGAGGGTGTTTTGCAGACAGACAAGACAGACAAGACAGTAGACAGGGATGGTGTGTGACACAAGAAGGGGGGGTGAAGACCTTGGTTGGGGAGAGTGTTGTGGAATCCCAATCCTATGGACATCAAGACATTGTAGCAGTGTGACTCAAGTCCTCACCCATGGGGCTGTCAGCACTGCTCCTTCACTGCTCCTGTGGCAGCAGTGTTGATGCCAGCACTCAGGGTGAGGGTGCCCCACCAGGATGGATAGCATGCTTTCCATCCAGTGTAGTTGTGCACCGACAGTGTGGCGCAGCAACCCATGCATCATGCCTGGCAGTTCCTCATGGGTGACATAATCACCCTCTCCAATTCTACTTCCAGGGGAGGGGGGCACCTCAGCCTGTGGGGCAGAACTACCCAATGGCACAGGTAGTCTAGGGGTAGCAGAGGGGGCACCACCAAGCTACAGCCCAGACATGCTGTGCCCTGGTGCCATAACCAAGGGAGCCAAGGTAGGTGGATCGTCTAGAACTAGCCTACCTTGTTGCACTGTAGTAAATTATACATAAAGATAAGGTAAAAATAAACATAACCAAACAAATATTAGCATTAACATAATAGAAGATAATGATTAATCAAAAGAAATAGAAAGGAATGTAATCAGGAACACAAAAATGATAATGTGAATGAAAGTATTTTAACATCAAAGCAATATGAAATTATACATAAAGCCAATATAAGAGGTAGTTATAAAAAATATATTAATATCAAATCATAATAATAAATGGCATAAATAAATTAAAGAAGAGAAGGGGTGGGATGAGATAGAAAAAACACCATTAGTAACTCCATAGATAATATTACTACACAGACTACTACTACATACTTCTGCATATGTACAATTTCAGTTGTGAGTACAGTGACTGCATCTACTGTATATATGATGTTGCATGTGCACAGCTCTCAACTTGTTAGCATGGGACAGTGTGGACCAAGTTCTAACACATGGCGGTACAGAAGCACAACTACAGGGAACATTTTTATACAGTGTGCTCATACATTAGTAGAAAGGTGTTCTGATAATGCATTTGCCAATAAATTGCATTCCAAGTAATGTCATGTATCTACTAATTAAGGACCAGACATATGGGGCACTAGTCATTACATTCTGAAAAATCATGACAGTTGACAGGTATGTTCCTGCACACTAAGTACACTAGACAGCTGATAATTTCTTCGTTGGCTGCCATGGGATTAGAACGCATAAGCAGTGACTACAGGAAAAATGTACGCTTCAACTGAATATAATAAATGTTAAAAACACCATCTCTTTTGAGACTTTTTTTGCAACATTTTGTATGAAATCATACATTAACACACATGCATAACTCTGTGTGGTATCACATTGGAAACCAAATACTGTGACCACATGAATGAGCATTTTATTTGAAAACAATAGTTATCAAAGCACCATCACCTTATACAATGTAATGCTTAATGTCACATGAAATCTGGCAGTTATACACATGTATGGCTGTGTAGGACATCTGTTGACTTAACTGTATATCCTGTTCATTTACTGAGTGCTATCTACAGCATGTTTTGAGGTAAAATTATCTGAACTGAGGCTTGACACTTAACCTGTGTACTGCACTACATGCATTTCTAAAATTTGTTGATGCGTTATTTCTTAGTTAATATATAACAGTTGACTGTTGTCATATTAGAACACACATTCAGTGAATACAGGAATAACGAGCACTTATTTGAAAAGAGTACTTTTCAAAGCACAATCCTGTTTTAAACCCTGTTGATACTGTTTCTTAAAATCTGTCATTTAGCTGCATGGATAGCTGTCCAGGACTTCAGTTACCTTACCCATATACCACGTTCCTTGACTGGGTGGAATATACAGCATTATTTCAGATAAAATTAATAGAACATAGGCCAGAACCTTACTGAGGGTATTACACTACATTCATTTCAGATATATGTTGCTGCATTCTTTATTCATTTACATTTAACAATTGACTGGTGTCAGATTAGAACACACCTGCAGTGAACACAGGAATAGCGAGCGCTTTTTATTTGAAAACATTACATATCAAAGCACCATCACCTTTAAAAATGTATTGATTAATGTTGCTTCAAGTCTCGCATGTAGATCATGGATAGTTGTGTAGGACTTCTGATAAGTAACTCATATACCCTGTCCATTTACTGAGTGCAATTACAGAATATTTCAGATAATGAGCAGACCAGAACAGTGACTTAATCTGGGTAGACCCCAACATTATCTGATGTTTGGAAGCTACACTACATGGTACTGCACGTTTACTTGCTTTAACTTGATTTACCATTTCAGGTAGGCAGTGACACATTGTTAAACATGTTAAATGTCCCAGGTATGTCATACCTGACTGTTAAGACTGCAAACACTGTAAATAATTTATTGCAAAATTACATTATGCATTAAGTTATTACTTTGATGCTTTCCTACTTACCACACAATTGCCTCATCCTGGCCAAACACCCTGCATGGTGGGAATGGACATTGCAAGCTCTCTCTTCTGCAGCTTTTGTAAGAAAAGCAAACAATTATACATACCAGTTTTGCACAAATTCAGCTTGTATATTTATAAAGTACTGCCAAACATACTTACATATTTGTGGGGTTTACCCAGCCCTAGCTTCTGGGACCCAGGTGTCCAAGGTTACCCTCTTCCTACACCTCAGGTCATTGTAGTGGTGATTACACTGCTTACCAGTGCAGGGAGTACCAGCAGCACTGATAAGTTTCCTGGCCAGCTGATCCCAGGCCTTAGACTTATACTCTGAGCCTAGTAATTTCCCTGTAGCAGCTGGGTTCATAATCCTTAACCAGGAGTCCAACAAAAGCTCTGGACTCCTGCATACCCCATCTCTGCACCCGAAAGTACACTACCTCTCCAACAGCGCTGGGCATATCAACAGACAAGTAAAGACTCCAATGAATGCTGTGAAATTCCTGCCTATTGGCCTTTATATAGGCTGCATTCTTGCCCTTGCATGTCATACTGTAACTTTCAAAAAAGTGCTGCTTCGCTTAGCATCATGCAAACTCTTAAAAACCGTGTTTAAACGGAGCTTAGCAAGGTACAAATGATCTAGACCATTGACCATGTTTAAGCACTGCTTGGCATCGTGCAACTTTTCCAAGTCTAACAATTTTTTTAATTTTAAATTAAACCGATGTTTCAGTCACCTGACACATTTTCACAGCAATAAATGTAAAACATATGAGTGCTCAGGACTCAGGCCTGGAACATACTATACTGTAGGTCAAGATTCAGCATATCTAGCCACTTAGATAGTAAAGGAAAGCAGTATATCTTCACATATACTACTAAGATGCCTATTAGCATTGTGCAGCTTTGCTGCAAGGGTTTGTGCATTGCTAAGTGCAACAGAACTACAACAATTGAATAGATCCGGTTTCTATTTTTAAATGCCTAGTGGATTTCTACTGTAAGCACAGGAGAGAGTTGCTAAGCATCGTGCCGCACTGCAGAAACAAGCAACAGTAAAAAAAAAATGTTTATATCTGGTTTCTATTTTTAGATATATACCAGATGTCTGCTGTATGTGTATAAGCACAGCTCGACATAGCTAAGCACTGTGCTACACCATGCAAACATCACATAAAGCTAAAAAAAAAAAAAAAAAAAAAGAAAAAAGTTGCACTGTGCTTACCAACTGTCCAGATTTTTTCTGGACAGTCCACAAGTACGGGACAGCCTCTACACTGTTGCTTGCATGGATTCAATACCCGTGTTACTGTGGTCTGCCTCAGCAGTGTGCCATGATTAATATGTATGGTGTGCTGCCAAAGGAGAACCATAGATGTGTACACAGATTACATGGATTTTATTGAATCCTGGGGGAAATGTTAAACTGAGGTCCTATCTGCTTGAGTTAGTAGTAGCTCAGATGGATATAAAGGATTCCATGACACTTACTAAAAGAAGTATGGTCCTTTATTTAATTCAATATAAAAAACATTGTTTACATATTTACAAAATCCATATATTTACTAACACACAAGTGTATATATATATATATATATATATATATATATATATATATATATATATACACACACACACACACACACACACACACACACACACACACACACACATAGATAATTCTATTTTTTACTTATCATTTTTTTGATAATATCCTCATTGTTATTCCGTCATAATTGAACTCATGTATTCTTACACAAGCATGATCTAATTTTTCACAAAATATCTGCGAAAATCCATTTCCTATTACCAACATTTTCTTTAGTCTTTCAATTCAAATAACCCATATTATATAAAATACTTTCTTATCTACCCTACTCACATATTCTTTCTTCTTATTCGTGTAATAGCCATCCATAATCATATTCATATCAATATTGTTTATGCCATTAAAATTCTCAAAAAAATATGTTTTGCTGTCTTTTTCTCCCACAAAATAAACATACTCTTCCATTTTGTTTTTATATGGCATATTCCTCTTTACTGGTAACTTATTTAATACCAGTTTTCCTAGGAAATGCTTGCACTCTACAGTCTTGGAACATCAATTGTTCCTTACTTCAATGGATTTAATAATTTCTTTTTGTAAATTTCCCCATCAATTTACATAATATTGTTTCTTCACATTATTATGCCACATTCTTCTTTCTCTCCATCAATTTTTATATTATGTTAGTATTTTTTCATGATTATTTGTACTTTATTCACTTACATATTGTTTTTTTTTTTTTCGTTTTCTTATTCTTAGCATCTCCCATAACTTTTTTACTTTTATTTAATCATTCTCACTATTAATTTTTCATTCTCTTCTTTACCCACTTTAATTCTCTTTGCAACTTTAAAGAAGCAGAATAAACAACTGGATTTAATAGCCTCAATCCAACTCCATTTTCACTCATATACACACACCTCTTTTTATTGGGTTTAATCCGAGCCACATATGAAAGGAATCACTAACTGTCAAATCTCATTTTCCATGTTTGTTCTTTGGTTATATAACCATTTAACATATATGCTGTTTTTCCAGTTAATACAGAATTAATCAGATAAACTTCTTCCTGAATGCTACTCTTTATATCCTCAGCAAAAGACATATTTCTTTCATTTGTTTTATCCATCTCTTCCATTTATTGTATCCATCTCTCCTATTAAATCATAATAACATGATTTTCCCAAATTTTATCCCTAAAAAAGACACTTCATTCATTGAAAAATACACCCCCACCCCATTTTCATCACATAACATATAGCCTTTCTTCAATCTTTATTTAAGGTCATTCCCACTTCCTTTAAGCATCCATTCAGATAAACCAACACTTCCCCATCTATATTTTGTTCTTAGGAACAACAACTATATAATCTGCTATGCCAAATCTATAGGAATCATCTGTTCCTTTTGTCTCACATATCCAGTTTCTGTCATTTTATGTTACTTTATTCACTATTGCAGCCAATGCTAAGTTTCTTTCTCACCATTGCCTCTCCCTAAGACAACTAGGATGGTTAGAACTCCCTAACCTACTAAAATACGATCAACTTCTCCTGACCCATCAACTGCTATACCAACCAAATAAAACACCTGCCCTCTCTGGTCTGTTAACCTTCCATAGTACTGTGCATCAACTAAGATCTTCAAATACCACCCTGCTGACTGTTACTAATTGTTTACATAGCTCAGGCAAATCTCTTTATTCCTATGCAGTTGCTAAGGCCTGGAACACTCTACCCCTTGACATTAGATGTCTAACTAGGAAACATACTTTCAAAGCCTTACTAAAAGATCTCCTATTCAAAACTTGAATATGTTCCTGTAAAGAACCAGACTAATTTCACCTGTTCCTGACTTTCAACATCTCTAGATCACAGGTGTACTGTGTAATTTCACTTAGAGCATAGTACTGTGAACCAGGTGTTTAGGCCACCTTTGTAGTTATGATTTTGAATGTATGACCCTGTTTGGCTATGGAAACTTCTTTTTGAATTTATGTTCAAGAAATTGTATATTTGTTGTATAATATCTTGTTTAATTGTTTCTCAGTATTCTAACCACTGTATGCTGCATCATTTGTAAAACTCAGATTTTTACTCTTTTTATGTGTGCCATGCTCTTTGTCCAAAATAACTATGTTTATATAATTTTTTATTACTTTTATTATTTCTTATAATTTTACTATGTATCTGGAGCCTTTCTCCCCAAGCCTCCATTGAAAATGGTCACCTTGTGTCCAGTCAGACTAAGCTGGTAAACAAATAGAAAATAAATAAGTAAAAAATAATAAAATTACTAATGCAAACAATATTCCATTAGAATCCTTGTCTTATACCACATTTCAAGTGTATTTCTCCACTCCGCCACCTATTCACTAATACACTCACTATTGTTTTTAATATGCTGACATGCACAATGCCCTAATTCTATTATCTATTCTATAATACTCCATAACATCACACAAAGCATCATGTCCTACTGTATCAAATGCCTTTCTAATATCACCAACCCCACTTACTTGCTTTTCCCCTTTTAATTTTTCTCACAAGCAATAATTGGCATCCCTTCCATTTTCTGCCATATATATTTTCTTCCATAATATCCATCATCATTACTTCCATTCTCCCCTGTATTATTTTCATAAACATTTTATTATCTGCATTATTTAGTGCAATGGGTCTCCATTTTTTATTTAATTCTTCATGTCTCTTTTCCATATAAATGTTAATATCACACTACCTAGGTCTTCATAAACAAACCATTCCTTCAACCATTCATTCAGTACATTTACAAAATAATTTCTTTGTCAATCCATTAATTTTTTTGTATATTCTGTACATTATATCGTTCAGACCTGACACTGAGATAACATTACTGAGACAACTAAGTGCTTCAAACAATTCACTAATAGTAATTTCTTTTTCAAATTCTTACTTAAGTCATTACAGATTTCCATTCTGTCTTATTTTTCTTCTTTTTACTCTTAAACATATTTTTCCACATGCTATACTACAGTACTCATCATTTTATCTTCTGTTCTTTTTGGTTCTCTTTACATTTATTTTTCCTCGTTATCCTGACATCTGCCTTTACTATTTTATTCAAACATGTAACTGCCCTGTAAATAATACCTCTGCCTAAACAGTAATGCCTTTTTTATTTCATTTATTTTAAATATTTCTTTTTCCATAAAATATACTCTTTTGTATTATTTTCTAAAATCTGTAATATATTATAAACATTTTCCCAGAATTCACTTTCTCTTCCTTACTTACATAATCCTGCCATTGAACAAACACTTTTTATACTTCTTTTTGAATTTAGTCCACCACTCAGACCAGACGTTATGGAAGTCTGTCATGATTATACGAGCCTTCCATAACTGAAATAGTTCCGATTCTCCAATTTTATCCTATAATTTCTCATTTGTTCTTTTTATTTCCTTTCCTAATTAAATATACTCCCTTTTCCATCACCTCCATCCATATTTCTAAATGGTTGGAGAAACCCATCCCAACTGTATCACCATCTGCTACTCCCAAACCTTTTGATAATAAAAAATAATCAATTTCTGATCCGAGTGCCCCTTCTTTACATCCATTAAGATTTCTTCCAGACAACTAACATACCACACTTTATGACTTCATGTATTTTCTCTTTTTTTACATTACATTACATTTTCCACTTAAATCCCAATTAAATCCCCCTACAATTATAGTTTTCCTGTTAACCACCACATAGTCTAATATTTCCTGAAACAGATTCTCTCTTTCCTTGCTAGTTATATATGCATATGATGCTATAATTCTGTAAATGTGTTCTCTCCACCTTGCATCCACAGTTGTTAATCCTCCCATCCTTACCAGCATTACATCTAGTATTTTCATTGTTTTTCCACAACACAACCTCTCCAGAACAATGTTCACTTCCTAAGTTTCGTATTATATTTCCATCCCCACATTTTTTGTTTGCAGTCTTTCCTGACTTGTCAGGAATCATACATCCCCTAACAGAATAACATCCTCATCACATTTAACACACCATTCCAATATCCCTATCCTTTTTACAGTGTAAGTAATATTATTCATATTTACTGAAAGTACACTAAAATTAATGTTTTCCATTCTTTTTAAGTCTAGGGGAAATATTTTTAAATTTTAGCTTTCCTATTTTTATTCTTTTCCTAACTGAACATGTTTTCCTGGGTTTATGTACAAATAATCATTGATCCTCAGAATCAGATTTTCACTGGTAGAATTTGTAAAAATTATTAGTAACAATACCTCCTCCTGACCTGTCTTCCTTCATGCACTCTATCTCTCCTTATTTTTCCCCTAGATATTTTTTCTTCTTCTATAGATTCTTCTTCAGCAAATTCATCCCCTCTCCCAGCTTCCTGTTGTCCTTCCTCATGTATGTTTTCTCCCTTCCTCTTTTTTTTCATTATTTACTGTTTGCCCTTGACAATATATCCAAAAGCATTCAGGCACACGCCTTATTACTATTATTTTTCCCCACACTGGTTGAATTGTACCATATTACAATCATTAATTAAATAAGAAAACTTTCCACAAAAGAAACGTTATTTAGGCTGGCCAACATATCTTCATGTCCAAAAATAACACTTGGCAAGTTTTTCACCATGTTTTTTTTTTTCACATTTAAAATAACTTCCAACCTGTAGCCTGCATTTCATAAGTATCTCTCACTTCTAACTTTCACAGTATTATCAACAGCTTCACATAGACTGTGCATACATTTTTTTTAAACTGACGTCTTCCAGTTCATCAGTTCTAAACTATGAAGTAATAATTTTTAACATGCAAGTTACAGCTAGAAAAAAAAAAACATGGACAAATCTTTGTTTTGTTAAACAGTTCCAGAAATGGCATAATCAGTCCATCAGTTTCAAATGTTAAGTCATAAAAAGTCTATGTCCCAATATGTAAAACAAGACTTTCTTGAGTTTTAAAACCCTGAACAGCTACCAAATTGACTTGTACGTGAAATGTGATTATTACAGTGCTATTTCTTGTTGTTATTCTCACAGTTGCTCCTCTGTTTTTTTTAAACACTTTTATTTACAGTTTGTTTCTGCTTTCCTTTTTTTTCCTACTGTCTCTGTTGCATATGTTTTAGTTATTGCATTGTTTACTGCCATATAACTATATACCGTTTCAGTTTGTTGCTGCTTTAATCTTTCTTTTTGTCACTGCTACATAGATTACCTTCCAGCTCACCCCATAAAACAGCAGAACTGTCATCTGGGTCATTCTACACAATTACTTTTAATAAAACATCATCTGAAGGCCCCCTCTTTCAGTCACTAGCTCAGCCCAAGGATTAACATAATATTATTGCATCATATTTTTATATCACACTTTCCTGTCATCTTCTATTTCATCATTTTTTTCCATAAAAGGTTTTTTTCTTGATAACATCTCATTACTTCATTTAATCTTAATTTTCCTCTTTTGAATTTTCTTAACATATCCCAATGACACTTATATTTTCACTGTAGTAAAAGTACTGCTATCCTTTATTTTTATTATTTATCCAAAAACAATTCAAAGCAGCAGCATAAACAATTGGGTTTATTAATCTTAACCCCCACCCCCAACTTTCTTGTCCATGTATAAGGCTACTCTCTTCACTAATCCTAAACCCCATATAAATGAAAAAAAAGTGTTGTATTTCTTTTTCATAGATTATTGGCAACATACAGACCCTCGCTGAATATGCAGTCTTTCCCAGATTAACTGAATTATACCTTTTTATTAAGTTATACCTTGTATGTTTTCTAAAGACAACAATAATCCTTTATTTTATCTAGTATCATATTCCATTGTTCCTCCTTTATCAAAAACATTATTTAAAAGTCCTATCATGATCTTGGTCTCATCAGTCAAATTTATATTATCATGCACAATTTCCCTTACAATGAATAAAAATTCTTGAAATTATTTTCCCTTAAACTAGATATGCTATCTTCCATATTAATTTTCATTTTGCTTTCCATTCTCTTCTGGATTATTTTTATAGAAATCTTATAATCTGTATTGTTCAGTAATGTAGGCCTCCAATTTTCAATTGTATTTTTTTCTTCCTTTTTCCATACAAATTTCAGTAAACCACTGCATACATCTTTATACATACAATCTTCATTTAACAACTCACTTATAACTTTTAAGAAGTAATTTTTCTGTCATGCTGTAAAAGTCATAAAATGGTATTATATTACATCTGATCCTGAAACTGACTGCAAATTAATCTTATCAAAATAACTTATCTAATTCATATAATGAAATTGCATTTTCCAATTCCTTATATTCTTGTTCTGTCAATTTTTTAACATGCCATTCTTTTTTTTTGTATGTTCATTCTCTATTGAAACATTTTCTTGACATAATTTGTTATGATATTTGTAGGTTCATAACAGGCTACTAGGCTAATGGCCCTAAAACTCCTATAAGCTTAGTCATGTTATAACCGAGTCACCCTTACATTCATAGCCATATTATATCCAAGTTACCCCAAACAGCCTTGGGCAGATGGGCCTTATTAGCAGAGAAAGTCTAAGGTCAGTATAGACTACTTCTGTCCATAAGGGGCATAGGCACCACCCTCCAGGATGAATTTGTGGTCTCCAATCCAATTGTCCAGGAGGTTACACTTCAATATGGTCAATGAGGAGCTCTGCTTAACATGAATTAAAAGTCTATTTCAAAGGACCAGCAAACTCTGGGTGACATATCTGCCTCTCCAGGATGTTCTGTTGATGTCACAGTCTTGGTTAAGATCCCTGAAGTGAGTGACTCTTGTCCCGTTTGATTTGTGGATGTGCGACATTTCCATTAGGGCAGAGTCGGAGACTGCTCTGTATGCTAGGCAGAAATTGCCTCTCAGCAGCCTACAAGATACAGAGTATAGTGACAGGGCTTTCAGTCTATCCGTGTAAAACATGGTTTGTATGCCTTGAATTTTCCTTGTGAGAAACCTCTGTGGTCTCTCCAACTGCTGCAGGTATCTGGTGAGGTGCATACAGAAAGAGGGATTGTATTCAATTAGTGGTTTAATGGAGGTTGAGTATGGAGGAGTTATAACATTCTCAGACCCAGATGCAGTGCCCTTACTTATAAGGTGAGCAATGTAGAAGGCTTTCCTTACCACCATGGAGACATGGTGATGAAATTTAGATTTCAATAAACCTGAGTTCCCAAGTCTCACACCATTGGGCTTAAGCCTAATGGGGTGCTGTCAATACCAAAATTAGCAGGGTATTTCTCTTTGCCAAAGAGGGTAATAATGCACCTTTTTGCATTTCGTTTTTGTCCGTGGCTTTGGCACCAATTGTTTGTCTGTGTTAGCCCCTTCTGTAATATGTTAATATCTTTGGGGAACTCAATAATTGTACCTGATTTGTAATCACCAGTGAACTCGGTAAGCCACAGGCCATCTCCTGTGCCTGGAACTTCTGAAAAATAGGTTCATAACAGTAACAGGCCCAGTACAGATCCCTGTGACACACTACTGGTGACTGTTCTATTTGTAGAGGTGGAATCCCCAACGTTAACAATACAGGTTATGTCTGTGAGCCAGTTGGCTACCCACATAGTGATGTAAGGGTTAATCCTCAGCTAGGAAAGTTTCTCAATAATGCCTGAGTGGTGCATTGTGTCAAAAGCCTTAGCTAGTATGCATTGCCTTACACTCATCCAGGCTTTAGTGACATTCTCACAGAAGTCCACCAGGTTTAGCAAGCATGATCTACCCTTAATAAAGCCAAACTGAGTTTCATAAAGGGTTTGAAAGTCACCTATGCCCTTGTCGGTAAGGTCCATGAAGATTATTTCCATGACCTTGCAAATGAGGCTGGTTAGGCTTATGGGTCTATAGTTCCCTGAGTCAGTTAATGGGCCTCTTTTGTGCAATGAGATCACTGTTGCTGTTCTCTACTCTACTGGAACATAGCCAATTCTCAGGCTATGGTTAAAGAGAGCACCGAGTGGTCCTGCTAGGTCTTATTTTAGATTGCTAAATAAGTATTCTGGAATGTTGTCTGGTCCCATTGAGGTCATGTTTTTGGCCTTGTAGACCACAGATATGACCTGCTCTCTAGAGATACTTGGGAGGAGATTAGTTTCAGGAATACTTTGGGGTATGGCTTGTGAGGACAGGAAAGTGAAGTTTGTGCCAAATCTGTTGGCCAGCAGGTTGGCAATTTCCTCACGTACCATATGAGTGATACCATTCACAAGTAGTTTGGCACATAGCTGGGAATTCCATTTTAGATTTCTGACATAGTCGAGGAATGCCTTATGGTTATCCTTAACTAGGGATGGCAGCTTAGCTTTGTAATTAGATTTAGAGGACTTTACAAGATCTCTGATTTGCTTGTTCAAGTTGCGGAGGGATTTTGTCTCTGTTGAGTCAGTTTCCTCTTGCTCTTAGTCATCAGTTCCTTCCTTTTGTTATATAACCTATTTATATTTGAGGTCCACTAGGGTGGCTTGTTTTTTCAGGAGGATCTGGTTTTGTTCCAGTCAGCTACAGCCTAGTCTATACAGTTGTTTAGGTGATTATAGGTTCATAAGTTCATAGGTGTTTACTAGGCTAATGACCACAAGGACCTTTTTAAGCCTAGCCATATATCCCAAATCTCTGACAAGTTTTGATACCCTTGATAAGTGTAAGCATAGGCCTGGGAAATTAATCATTTACAGGTTACCTGTTTGCATTAGAGATATAGCTGCCAAACCAGAGATGAATTTCCAGTTTCCCATCCAATTGTCCAAGTTGCACTTGAATTGGGTTAGGGAGGAACTCTGCTTCACATGAAATGGGAGCCTGTTCCATAGACGAGGTAGTCTCTGGGATACATACTTATCTCTCCAGCAGGTCCTATTGATATCACAGGCAAGGTTTAAGTCTTTAGAATGGGTAATTCTGGTACTGTTTGTTTTGTGGATATGCAGGAGGTCCATCATAGTGGGGTCTGACAATGCCATGTATGCCCAGCATAGATCTCCTATCAAAAGCCTGTAGGAGACAGAATACAGGGAAAGGGCCTTGAGGTGGTCTGCATAGGACATATTACTTACACCCTGTATTCTTTTAGTGAGGAACCTCTCTGGGTGTTCCAGTTGTTAGATATGCCTGGTTAGGTACATACCAAAGGGGGCATTATGCTCAATGATAAGTCTGATGAATGCCGAATACAGTAGACCAATGAATTCCTTGGATTTAGATGCCATACTTTTGTTTATAAGTTGCGCAACATAGAATGATCTCCTCACCACTGTAGACACATGATGATCAAGGGCTAGAGTACTATCTATGTGTGTCCCTAAGTCCCTGACTACTGCATCAACTCTAAGGGGTGTGTAATCAATATGATAGTTACCAGGGATGATTGACTTTCCAAAGGATACTATTATGCATTTCTTGGCATTTAGTTTTAGTCCATTGCTCTGACACCAGTTGTTTGTCTGTGTCAGCCCCCCTGGAGAACATTTGTGTCATTGTGAGATTCAATGACAGCCCCTAATTTGCAATCATCTCTAGATTTAGCCAGCCAGAGACCAATGACATCGGCCTTGACCTCTGAGAAGTAAATGCCAAAAAGGAGCAGTCCAAGGACTGATCCCTGAGGGACTCCACTTGTGACTGGCCTCTTTGTAGAGGTGGACTCCCCATTTCTAACTTCCTGAGTCCTGTCTGTGTGCCAGTTGATTATCCACCTGGTGACATACGGGTTTGTACCTAACCTCTTGAGTTTGCTAACAATGCCCAAGTGGGGTATTGTGTCAAATGCCTTGGCTAGGTCCAGGTAGGTAGTCTGAATTATTTTTCCCTCCAACATTGCTTTGGTGACCTTTTCAAAGAAGTCCACCAGGTTGGGTAGGCATGATCTTCCCTTGACAAAATCAAACTGGGTTCGATCCAGTGTCTGGAGCTTTACTAAATCTCTATTGATCATCTCCATGATAATTATTTCCATGGTTTTACATATAAGACTACTGAGACTTATGGGTCTGTAGTTTCCAGGGTCTGTAGATGGCCACCTTTGTGCAGTGGGATAATTGTTGCCTTTCTCCATTCATAAGGCACAAAGCCTGTTTGGAGGCTACAGTTAAATAGTAATTCCAGAGGCCCTGATAGGCCATGTTTCATGCTATTTAGAAGGCATCCTGGGATATTGTCTGGGCCCATTGATGCAGTGTTCTTTCTTAGAGAGAGCATTAAGGACCTGTTCCCTAGTGATAGCAGGAGGAGTTATATTTCATGATTTTTCCTGAGGGAAGGTTGAGGGCAAGACAGGAGTAAAGTTGTATCTGAGTTTTTCAGCCAGGAGGTTTGCTATATCTTCTGGCTCATTACAGGTGGCTCCATTTACAATGAGCTCTGCACACAATTGTGTATTGCCTTTGAGGTTGCAGACATAGCTAAAGAATGCTTTTTGGCTGTCCTTGGACTGGGAGGCCAAACTTACCTCAAAGTTGGCTTTGGTAGACTTTATTTATCCTCTGAGTTGCTTGTTTAGTTTGGTGAGAGTGTTTTTATCCTGCTGGGTGCTGCACCTCCTAATTTATGTCATGATTTTCTTCTTCCTGTTATACATGCAATGGATTTTGTGATTCCACCAGGGTGGCTTGTTTTTTGAGTTAGTTCTGTACTTCTTCCAGGTGGGTACATCTGCCTCTATGCATCTGTTAACATGCTTGTACTGGGTTTCTGTGTACAGTTCTGCATAGGCAGCAGTGTTCTCAGGGTTTACGGGGGCTTGAAATTTTGCCAGGTTCTCACTTAACAGCAGGAGTTTACCTTAGAATAGTTCCCGAATATTCCTGGTTTGGCCGGTAATCCAGGTTTTATTTTTATTTCAAAGGAGACCATTTTGTGGTCTGAACTTACCAGGGAAGGCATTACACTAGGTGGTGTGGATCACTCTCCCATATTAGTGAGGACCAGATCCAGTATGGTTGCAACCCTGATTCAGGGAGTTTCTGTTTACAAAATACAAGAATCTCTGTGCATGTACATTTGATGTTGTAGAGGATTTCCAGTTAATAGTGGGGTAATTAAAGTCACTCATGAATGTGGTATTGGGTTGGATGGTTAGTGTTTCAAATAACTTTATTTATTTATTTTATTTATTTATTCCAGTTGTTGACCGGGGTGGTCCACTGGGCTCAAGAGCCCGTTTTCAGTGGAGGCCCGGGGAGAAAAGCTCCACAGAACAATGTTACAATTCAAATAGTGACACTACAATAAAGCACAAGTAAAATAAAATAAAATACATAAACAAGATATAAGCAAAAAATTATTTGTTTTACAGAGAAAAATTGGGTGGAAGTTCCACAGACAGCTGGTAAAAGCTTTCAATATTTAAGTAGTTAATAATTAAGGAAATAGGATGGTTAAATGAGGATTGTCCTGGAGGAAGAGAGGCATATAGCAAAGGAGGATGCAAATAAGTTGGTTACATTAATGAAGAAGGATAGGGGAAAATTATGGAAGTTTAGCCAGGAGAGTAGGGGGATGAGAGCTTGGGTGGTGAAGAATAAAGAGAGCAGATACATTTCCTTTGAGTTTGCAGGTAGTAATGGAGCTGTGTTTTGAAGGAGTGTAGGTTGTCACATGTCCTTAAAGTAGAGGGTAGGGCATTCCATTTTTTAGCTAGGGAATAGGAGAGTTGAAGTTGACCAGCAGGGCGCTTGGGTTTGTGGATGGAAATAAGGTTTTGGTGGGAAGATCTGAGGGGTCTGGGGGGTGTATAATGTTGAAGAATATTGGATAGTGCAGGGCAGCTGGTGGGTTGGAATATTAGTTTGTGGGCAGAGACTATTTGGAGGTAGAGTAGTTGATTAGGGAGTTCAAGCCAATTTAGAGTTTGTAAGGAGGAGCAGTGATGGGAGAGGGAGTTAGCTTTGGTGGCGAATTTGGAGATTTTATTGTAGCAAACTTCTAGTTTGGAGGTTAGGGTGGAAGATAGATTTGTAAGCAGAGGAGCACCATATAGAAGAGGTGGCAGGAGATAGGTAATGGCCAAGGTGTGATGAGTAGAGGGTGAGAGGAATTGATTGTTTCTGTAGAATAGGCCGAGTTTTATGTGGGTTTTTTTTATGTTGAGTTGGATGTGGTGTTGAATTTTAAGTGTTCGTCAATGGTGACACCTAGGAGTTTGGCGGAGGGAACAATATCAATGGTGGAGTTGTTTAGGCTAGTAATAATAAAAGAGTTTTTTTCAGTGAGGTGGATTTAGAGTGAGAGAATTGGAGAATCTTAGTTTTGGTAGCATTAGGTGCAAGGTGGTTTTGATGTATCCATTTTTCAGTGGTTGAGAAGGCGGTTTGGGTTAGAGACTTGAGATCTGTAAAGTTGGAGGCATAGCAGATCAAAGTTGCGTCGGCTGCGTATTGGACGATTTTGGTATTGAGGATGGCTTTGCGGAAATCATTAATGAAGATGTTAAATAGTAGGGGGCCAAGTATGGACCCTTGGGGAACTCCTGTGGGGGTAGGGAGGAAGCTGGAGAAGGCTTGGCTCCATTTCACAGCTTGGGACCTGTCTGAAAGGTAGCTGGAAAACCAGGATAGAGTATTGGGGGAGATGTTGAGGTTTGATAGATGATTTAGCAGACAAGAGTGGGAGATAGTATCAAAAGCTTTAGATAAGTCTAATAGAATAGATGAAACAAAGTTGCCATTGTCATGAGCTGAATTAACAGAGTGTAAGAAGGAGAGGAGGGCTGTGTTAGTGTTATGTCCAGGGCAGAAGCTGTGTTGGGTGGGAGAGAGCAGCTGGTGTTTGGTTCGAAATGGCATGAGCTGCAGGTGAATGCATTTTTCAAGAATTTTGGAGACTGGTGAGAGGATAGCTATGGAGTGGAAGTTGGAGAAGTTACAGTTTTACCACCTTTATGGAGAGGGAGAATAAAAGCAGAGCGCCAAAGTTTGGGAACATAGGACTCAAGAAGGAATCTATTTATCAGGATGCTGATAGGGAGTGCAATACTGTCAGAGGCAGTTTTTAAGAAGGAGGAGGGAATGTTGTCAGGGGCATTGGTGCAAGGTTTGAGTTTGGAGAGAAGTTTGTTTTTATAAGGAGGGTAGACATAGGTTTCAGTTCAAAGGTTGGGGTTGAAGGAGATGAGGCAAAGGAAGCATGGCCAGAGGGAGGTGGGGGAGAGTTGTTGGGGAAGTTTTTGGTTAGCTCAGCAATGGAAGAGGAGAAGAAGGTATTAAATAGGTTGGCAATTTCTCGGTCAGATTTGCTAGTGTCAGGGCAGGGGTTGTTAGTGGTACCAGGCTTAAGGAGAGAGTTAATGGAATTCCAGAATCGTTTAGGTTTTTTTTTGCATGAGTTGTTTGTAGGTGGTTGTAGTAGGACTTTTTACCCATTATGACTTGTTTTTTGGCTAGGTTTCGTAGTTGTTTGTATTTAAGTAGGAGATCTGGTTGTTTATGATGTAGATAGCATTTCCAAGATTTATCTCTTTGTTGCATTACTTTTTTGGTTTCTTTTGTTAGCCAAGGAGCAGTATTGGCTTTGACTCTTTTTGTTCATATTGGGGCTAGTGAGTTTAGGACAGAAAGGAATTTGGAGTTGAAGAAATTGACAGCTTCATCTAGGGGTAAGGTTTTTAGTGGGTTCCAGTTGATATATTTAAGGGAGTCAGAGAATATGGAGGGGGTTAAAGTTAGTTAAGTTTAGAGTATGTAAGAGTTTGTGTGAAAAAGAGGAAGAGGAAGTGGTTCTGTGGGTGAAGGCAGGTAGGTGGTCTCCTAGTGGGTTGGGAAAGACACCAGATGAAGTGGTTCTGTTACGGTGGGACACCAGGATCCAGTCTAGGATGGAGCCTGTGAGGTTAGTTTTGTTAGGTCTAAGTTGAATAAAATTGAAGAGATTAATAGATAAGGTGGGATTATGTTTGCTGATTTATTGCCAGTCTATATTGACGTCTCCCATTATAAAGGTTTCATATTTAATGTTTAAGGAGGTCCAAGAGAGGATGTCTTCTAGGGTTTTGGTGTTGTTTCCAGGAGGAATATAAAGGGAGATGATGCAGATGCTTTTATGGTCATTTAATTTTAGAATGCCTAATACTAGTTCTGCATTACTGAAGGTAGGGATGGGGATTAGGAAGGGAGTGATGGATAAGTGATTGGAGTAGATTAATGCTACACCACCACCTCTTTTATGTTGGTGGTCACATCGGAGAGAGTGGAAACCGGGGGGAAGGAATTCAGTGTCTGTTATGTGAGGTTTTAACCATGTTTCTGAGATGGCTAGTATGTCAGGTGAGTTATGGTTGAGCCAGGCATGGAAGAGAGTAATTTTATTGGCTAAGCTTTGGGCATTGATGGTGAGGAATTTTAGGTATTTACAGTTAGGTTTTTATTGGAGCTAAGGTAACTTGTTTGGGAACTGTTTGGTCGAGGGTTGGGATGAATATTGCCTGCTAAGCTAAGGTAGGAGAGAAGGTGGATAAGTTTCGTAGGAGTGTGTTTGGTTAGTAATGGGTGTGAGGGGGAGGGTTTAAGTTTGTAGTATTTGGTTTGGATTTGGAAGTGTTTTAGTGTTGAGAGCAAGGTGGGGTGTAAGGGGATTAAAGAAGGGGAGATATTGTGGAAATGGTTTGTGGGGTAGGCAGGTGGTAGTTGATATTGAGAGTTTAGGTAGAGGTTGGTATAACAGGTAGTTTGGTAAAGAGGGATAAGAATGAGTAGTAGGAGAGTTATAAGGGCAGAGATAGTAGTGGGAGGAGAGAGCATTTTGGAAAGTCTTTTGATTAGAAGTAAAGAATAAAATGTTTGTGTTTAGGATGATTTAGTTAAAGGATGTTGAGTGGGGAGGAGACTTGCTTGATGAGGTATGGTGGTGTAGGGGCAGGTGTTTTGAGAGAAAGTGGGAGGAGTACTGTTGTGAGGGGATTGGGTGATGTGGGAGGGAGGGAGTATGGGTTGGCAATAAAAGTAGGACCATTGGGGGTGGGTGGGAATTGGAGGCAGGGTAGGGGAGTGGAGTGAGACCGCAGGGCGAATGGAGCGGGTAGAGCTACAGAAGGAGTGAGCGCTTGTAGTGAGCACAAGGAGAACAGTCAGTGGAGAGCTGAGGTTAAGGTAAGTGAAGGTGGAAAGGGTAGAAGGTGTTAGTCTTGATAGTAGGGATAGGGGGAGGGTAGCTGAGTTGGTACAGAGAAAGGTGATAGAGGAAAGAAGTGGGACTATGACTTTACAAGCAAGGAGTCTATATTCATGTATGATGTATATATAGACAGAATGCTAGATCGAGGATAGGGTGCCACTTAGTGGCCAAAGGCTGTATAGCTACAATAGATTCCTTTAGGAGGTAGCTGGTCTTGGAAATAGAGGAGGACTTAAGGGATACTAGGTATTTATAGTGGTGTAGGAGGTAAGGTGGTCTAAGTGGAGAAATTGGAAGATTATGGCTGTTGGTCTCCCTAGCAGGAAGGTGTACTTTAAAACCTACAAAAGTTTATACAGTGCAGCTTTTATTGACAGAAGTTATAAAAACACATACTATCTTCCTTTTTATTGTCCTAGCAGGGCTCTTTCTCAGGGTGCGATATGAATCACTTCCTTAGTTTAGGGTGAAGACAGCTGTTATGAGATGGAATGAGGTAGCTGGCCAACAGGACAGGGCAGTTCCACAATGTTAGTGCCTTACGAACAGGCAGGGCAATATCTTCCTTTTGATTGTCCTTGCGGGGCTCTAAATTAGTTTACTGGATCATAGAGGGGGACCTATAGCTTGCAAGGAAGAGGTACTGGATTTTACCTATGGTGATGTGAACATGGAGAAGCTCAAGTGCATTGTCCTGTTTGACAAGCCCTGAAGTATATTTATTTTTGATGTAAATAGAGACATCTCCACCTTTAGTCCCTGCCTCTTAAGTTGCTGGTCTAAATGTGTGGAAGGCATTATAAGCTTGCACTGTCGGTGTGGTGTCCTTGGCTTTAAACCATGTCTCTGAGACTGCACAGACATTATCATTCTCTACGGTAAAGAGAGCGCCTGGGGAGTGGAGTTTTTTGTTTAGGCTTCTCCTTCCATCTGACAAATATTGCACCCCCTCTTAGAATGACACCAGAAACTAAGTCAATTATTAAAGTCAGTCATTTTTTGTTCGTATTGTGGCATCATCCTTGGAGAAGGTAAAATGCTGCTCAATGCTAGGCTCATACCAGTCTGAGACACATATTCCGAGAGCTCTATGATGTCTCTCTTTTTTTAGTCTAGGGAAGTACATCTCAGATTATTTACTCCCACATGGACTATGAGTGAGTCATATTCGTAATTGTGGTCCAGTGACCTGAGTGCATGCGTAATGTGGTGGATCTTAGCCCCTAATAAGCAACTGACTGTAACTTTCTCCTTACTCAGCCTGGTGAGAGGAACATCAGTTTGTCTCACGATGGAGTCTCCAATGACTAAAATGTTGGATTGTATGGTGACTTGCCTTATAGACTTAGAAGTAGAGGGTCCATGAGATGTAGCTCTATGTGTTGATGTGGGTGTTGTTTTGAAAGAGTATGTTTGGGGCTGATGAAGGTATTTCTTATGTGCACTTTGTCTAGGAGTTTTTTATGGTTTAGGAAGGTTACATGTAAGTGCCTCAGCATATGTGGGCTGATATGTCTGCTTTGAATTGTGTGTGATCGGTGCAACATGTGTACTACTGACAACCTTATTGACATTAGGAGTACTTTTATGTGAGAGCTTTGCCTCCAGTGACATTGTGTAAATGCAGCTCTCACATACTATATCAGTTTGTCTGAGAATTAACTGATTGTCCGTAAACATGAGGCAATTTCTACGTTGCCTCAGGATGCCCATATCCACCAAGCTGAAAACGGAGACAGTAGGAAAGTTCATATCCATGGCAACAGACCCTGTTTTTATTGATTAGACTGTTGTAGTGAGAATATCAATCACAGTCATGAGTATCAGGTTTGCAACTATGTGGTCAGTGCTTGTCACTGCAAACTAGTTGTACTGTGTGCAACTAGATATTGGAGAAATTTCAATTGTGCTTTTACAGGAAAAATGTTACTCAAGGTGTCTGACTCTGTACAGAGTACTGCCAAACACTTGATGGGAAACTAATACATAGATCCTGAAATTGTAAGGATGAAGCATTTAGGCAGATATTCTGAAGTTAGAAACAAATCAGGCAGTACTTAGTGAAAACAAAGAATTAACTTGTCAAAAATGATGAAAAGAGGGGAGTCACTAGAATGGCTACTGCCTGGCTACTACTAATGCTGGTCTCAGCACAGCTTCACTCTGTTAGGATACGATACTCCTTTGCTTCTTCTCTCACCAGAAATAAAATGTTACCACCAATCCCAAGAAGTGAAGCAGGCCACAGCCTGTTTAGTGATCCACAGTATTGCTCCAGATTATGCTTTTTCTGGTCGATGCCTAGGATAGAAAACAGACCAATCAGGTATGTTACGCACAGACATTCACTCTCCAACCAGAAACAGCCTGGAATCAATGCACTCTGCCCCTACTGTCACCAGGATCAGAATATAAGTTCAGATTCCAAGCTTCACCTATAAAGCAGTTATTAGGCTTTCTGGTGATCAGCTATCTCTAGGAAGTAATATAACTGCACTCCTTCTCTCACCAGGAGAGAACAGAAGCACTAATCCCAAGATGACCACTGAGAGGTAGCATGTAGGCTCTCCAATAACTGGTGGTCTTGCAATAGATGCTTCAATGTAAGATGAATAAAAATGGTTTATCCTAAACACTGCAGTGTACACTAAGCAGTTAGACATGAAAGTGGGTAACTTAAGTTTTATATGTCTAAATAAAAAGTTAAGTTTTAGTGGAGCGCTACTATTTTTAAAAGAGCAAGATAGTTTGAAAGGGGGTGGGCACTTTTGTATTCTGGTATTATGGAATACAGTAGGATAGCCAATAAATTTAAATAGTTAAAGGGGAGTGACTTCACAAAATGATAACTTTGTGCTTACTCACACCAGCCAGTAAAAGCCAAGAGGAAACGAGATAAATCATCAAATTAACATAAGAGGCAGGCAACTAGAAAGACAGTGATGTTTAAGAACACAATAGTAACAGAGTGGGAGCATGGGAAAAATCTGTCTGACTCACAAGGGACAGAGCTGTGGTTTCTTTTCAAGTTTTAATATGCAGTTAAAAGCAGAATACAAGTAAACCACAGTGTAAAGAAAACAAATCACAGTATACAAAATAGAAAAAGGCAATAAAGTAATACAAAATACAAGAAATAAAAAGCAAACTAACCTTTCCCTCACAGCAAGCGTTGGCAGAGTCTAGGTGAGCCTTTCCAGTAAAGCCAAAGCATTTCTGTACAACTCAGCATAGGAGTCATTGTTGGCTGTGTTTGCAGGTGGGTTGAAAGTTTTTATACGATCACTTAGTAGGCTGTAGTAAGCTTTGGAAAAAAAAATTAGTTTTTTTGCTCCTGTAGGGATGTCAGGTCTGATAGTTACTTCGAATGAGACTGATGTATGGTCTAACCTTACCAGGGAGGTATCGCATGGGGGGCGTGGGGGGTGCAGTGTTGTTCCATGTTGGTGAGTACTAAGTCTAGAACATTTGAACCCCTTGTAGGGGAATGGGCTATCTCTTCCAGGGCATTTGCATTGGCAAATTCCAAGAACCTCTGGGGAATCATGTTTGTGCTCATGTATGTCAGCCATTCGATGGAAGGATAGTTGAAATCTCCCATGACTGAGGTGTTTGGCTGTATGTTGAGTGACTCCAGTAGGTCCAGGAAGACAGTATGCTTCTCTTGGCTCATGATGCAGGACCTATAGCTAATGATGATTTAGTAGGGTACTTTGCCTTTAGTTAGTTGGACTGACATAGAGAGTCATACTGTTTAACCAGTCTTGAGGTGAACTTAGCTTTAATGAAGATGGATACACCTCCACCTTTGGTCCTTTCATGCTCATTCTTGTGTTGAGGTCTGAACACGTGGAAGGCATTGTGACCTTGCATAGCTGGGGTGCTCTCTGCAGCTCTGAACCATGTCTGTGTGACTGCACAGACATCAGCATAATCCAGGGGAAGGTGTGCTTCCAGGGAGTGCAGTTTCTTGCTTAGGCTCATAGCATTAAGCAGCATAACCTTGAGTTTGTCTCAAGTGGATTTTGTTACATAGAAATTGTATATTTTGACATCACCTAAAAATGTCACAATGGGAGAGGCAAGAGCCTTTGCCAGTATCTGAAAACCATGAGGAGACAGGTACAGACCCTGGCAAAGCAGAATGATCTGTCAACAATGTCCTCCCAGGCTGACAGATACTGGATCCCTGTGTACTGACACCAGAAGCTAAGCCAATTGTCAAAGTCTGTCTTTTTTTGTCTATATTGTGGCATCAGGTGAAGGTAGAATCCTGCTTTCAGCTAGGGTCATACCTGCTTGAGACACATAATCTGAGAGTTCAGTCATGTCTGTCTTCATATAGTCAAGAGAGGTACATTTTAAGTCACTTACTCCAACATGGACTATGGCACTCATAACAGTATTTTATTTGTTTATTTTATTTATTTATTTCACATATGTTAACCAGATTGGTCCAGCTGAGTTACAAAAAAAAACATTTTCAGTGGTGACCTGAGGAGGAAAGCTCCAATAACTTCTAAAGTAATAAAAAGCAAAAAAGAAACATTATACATGAGATAAAATAGAGTACAAACTGAAATGCAGAACAAATTATAGTTGTTACATAAGAAAGTGTGAGTACTAAAAATATAAACACACACATAGTTTTAGTCACAGTGCTGAAAAGCTAGCATGTTCTAATATTTACAAGAATTAGAAGTGATGCCAAGACACTTCTTAAGTGAATGTGAATAAACAGAAGTATATGGGAGGTTGTGGGGTGATTGCAGTGACAGATCTTGGAGTTAAACAAGTGATCTTTTAGTGTCTTTTTAAAGTTCTTGTCATGAGTTATACTTCTGATATATAATGGGAGTTTATGTTCCTTCATTGAATGTTGTGCGTTAGGCCTGGCAAGCCAGCAAGTAAAACTCTACTGCCAATCATTAGCGGACCGGAGTTCCGCTGTGGCTACCCCTAACTGGGAAAAGCCGAAAGACACAAACAAACACAAACAAAATTCCAGCTATGAGAGTCAGAGTATTTATAAAGGTTTGTGCCTATATTTTTACAGAGTTTACAGGTCAGAAGTAAGAGTTGATTGGAACTACAAAAAGGATGATTGGGGTGTAATAAGTCAGAAAGTTGGAAGGTGATGGGCAGTTAGTAGGGTTACTGAGAAGGGAATGAGCAGTTTGGAGTTGAGTGACAGTAAGTTGATGTGGGAGTTCAAGCCAGTGAACTTTCTTTAGAGCCAGGCAGTGGTAGGAGGATTTACATCAAATCCAGCAACTTTATTGTATGCTGATTCCAGTTTGTTAATAAGGGAAGAGTATAGATTAGTCAGGATAGGGAGGCATAAAGTAGGGTGGGTAGTAAGAAAGTTTGAACAAGGGCACATTTGGATTCTGCACAAAGGTATTTTTTATTTCTGTAAAGTAGGCCTAGGTTTTGGTGGGGTTTTTATGCTTTGTTGGACATGTAGGTCAAATTTTAGTTAGTCATCAATAATGAGGCTAAGGAGTTTAGTTTGTGTTTCAACGTTTATAACAGTGTTTTTGAAAGAAGATTTTGAAAAGGTAGATTTACAGTGGGAGAGGGAGTTAGGCAGAAAAAAAAGGAACTTTGTCTTATTGAGATTGAGGATGAGCTGATTGTCATTGTGCCATTTCTCTACAGAAGAAAAAGAGTTTTGTGTAGTAGTTAACAGGTCTGTCAAGTTTTCAGAGACAGATATCAATGTGGAGTCATCTGCATATTGGACATACTTGCTGCTGAGTGACTTCAGTGCATGCATGATTTGATAGATCCTGGCACCAGGCAAGCAGCTGACCATGACCTTCTCCTGGTTCAGCTTGGTAAGGGGGTATCTGTTTGTGTGTCACTATCGAATTGCCTATAACCAAGACATTTAATTGTGAGGTGTTTTACCTTAAGGGTTAATCTGTTGAGATACTGGCATGTTTGTTGTTATGTGTAGTGGACTCTATTTGTGTTCAGGTATGTACAAGTGGTTTGCGGTTGGGAGATCTCTGGTCATTTGGTAGGCTTTTAATGAGTACCTCTGCTATGTGTGTTTATGTGTTGTGACCTTAATTTGTGTGAGAGGAGAGGTGTGTGTGCTGACAACCTCTTTGATGTCCTGTTTGCTGTTACATGAGATAATTGATTCCAGTTTCAGGGCATAATTACATCTCTCACATACTGTATTTACTTTCTTTAGAAGTAAGTGGTTGTCGTTATACATGAGGCAATTACTACATTGCCTGCAGGATGACCATGTCAATCAGGCTGGTCAGAGAAATGGTGGAAAACTGACAGTGCACTGTAGCAGTTTAAAACTGTAAGTACTATTAGGGAGTGGGCAAGTTAGATCAGATTTTGCTCTAGGATTAACAGGGGGGCTTATTCTCCTGAAGATTAGGGATAAAAAACTCTGGTAATGTTGCTCAGTACTCGGCTAAGCTGCCTGCAGTTCAGAAGTGGGCAGCTGAGTTGTCCACAGTGCAGCAGGGAAGGTTGGGAGGGTTTTACTGACAGATGTCTAAGGAAAAAAATTGTTTCCAGGTGTTTGCATCTATACAGGGCACAGCTAAAATTGTACAAGCACAAGGCTTAAATACAAGCAGAATTAAACAGTTTTAAAACTAACTACCAATGGGAAAGCCCCAAACTGAGTTTTTCTCCAGTAATCCCCAACTTAGATGGGTGCTGAGCTACACACTTCTGCCACAAAAAGTGCAGACAGGCCCTCTTAATGTAAACTGGCTAGTTATAGTGCTCATGTGACATCAAACAGTCTGTGGTCACCAAGTCTGAATCTAACCTATGCTATAAAAGGCAGTAGTACTGAAATTTTCGAAGTGCAGAATAAAAACAGTCTCAACAGCAGAACAGCAAAAAAATGAGGCAGCAATTCAATCAAATGCAGTTCTCAAAGTACAATACAGCAATACAGGCATACAAATATGTATTATTTAGTTGTTTGCAGTGTATAGCTTGGATTTCAGATCAGATGCACTCCAGACCTCTAGCTAAAGTCACCAAATGCTGAGCAGCTCAGATAAACTGTTCCTGAGACCTTCTTATCTCTCCTCTATCATCTTTCTTTTCTCTCATTATACTAGTATTCTCTTTAACTGTCCTACTCAAATATGATGATACCTCTTCTTTTTTGTACATTTTAAATAATGTCTTTGCTTAAATAATAATTCTTTAATTTTCTCTTGGTTCTTTTTATAAATTCTCAATTCGATCACACAATATTCTCTATCATTCTTTTCCAAATCCTTTAAAGCATCCATACACATTATTTTATACTTTTTTTTTTTTTTGTTTGTTTGTTTTGATTTTCTTACATCTGCCATTCTAAAAAACATGTTTTATATCTTTTTCTTTGAATGCTAGCCAAAACTCAGACCAGTTATTATAACATACTCTAGTGGAAATGCATAATTCTTTTTAATTTTCATCCCATATATTCTTGCTTATTTGTTTCATTACTTTTGCCAGTCTGTTATATGTCTTATTTTCTTGTATTACTATTGATATTGCTGAGAAGTCTTAATGCATGTTACAAAGTGCCTCCCCCTTCACTATATTTTAACTTAGTGATATAAAATATAAAATAATCTATTTCCATCTTATATATAACTAAACTATATGTCCACAAATTATTATTCCAAATCTTTAAATTGCTACATTTTATAACATCAATTTTTTTCTTAACATCATTTCCTCTCTTTTTCTTTTTATTCTCTCAAGTCACAATTAAAATCTACTATTAATATTATATTCATAATAATCACTACATAATCCAAATTTTTATGAAATAAAATGTCCCTTTCTTTACTTGTAACATAAACATACAATGCTATAATTCTATATACCTGGTTATGCCATCTGAGATCTACAATAATTAACCCTCCCATCATTGCCAATGTTACGTTCAACATTTTCACTTACTTTCTGTAAGGTACATCTATGCTTGAACATAATTATTTTCCTAGGTTCCATATTGTATCTCCTCCCCAAAGTTTCAGTGTGTGTAATCTCTTGTCTTGTTTCAAAAATCTTACATCTTCCAATATTATTACATCAACATCACACTTAGTGCACCAATTTAGGATGCCTGTTCTTCTACCTATATGTCTGATACTATTTACATTTACTGAAAGCAATCTAAAGTTATCATGACGTCCCTGCTGTATCTTACCAGAAATTGCTTACATGCAAAATATTTCTCATCTGCATTATCCATTTCCTTTTTTTTCTTTTACACTTATCCATTTAAACTTTATTTTTCTGCCTCATACTCTTTTGTCAATAAAATTCCTTTTACCTTTCCCTAATTTCCAATGTATGTCTTCCTCATCACTTATTTCAGAACTTTTTTCTGTACTGTCTTCTGTTTCATTTTTATCTTTATACTTATCTTTATTTTTACCTTGATTTTAATTCCCTACTTTCCCTTTATCTGTTATTGGGATGGTTTCTTCTCTTCATACACTGTCCTCACTTTTGTTTTCTTCTTCATCATCCTTTTTCTCTAGATTATAATCCATCCATAAATGTCCAGTTTTGTTACATTTATAACTTCAATTCATACATTTTTTTTAAAATGACGTGATTACCGACTAATATGTCATTTCCTGTTGTCACAGTTACATATCAAATGATCATATTTTCCACAAGGAAAAAAAAAACATGTTTTTGGTTGTCCCCAATGTTTTGCAACACCTCTGTTATCATACTAGGGATATGAACAATTTTTCTTTCTCTATTTTCAGTACAATATGACAGCTGCATCACCCTGTCCATAATTAGCTATTATCGTAGACTTTGCTAATGTCTGTAACTTCTTTACAAAGTTTGTTTAAATGTTTCTTTAAATTTTCTTTTTTCTTTTCAACTTCAGTTCAGAACTGAACATGTATTTCCTTTTTTCTCTGTAAAATTCTTTAACCACATAGGAATCCCATGTATTGCAGTTCTTTTTCTTTTCATATTCCCTCAAAAAGAACTTTCCAAAACAGAACCAGTCTCAAAAAACAATATCACAAAATTCCTCTTTATGTTAAGGATACAAACTTTGACCTCTTGAGCCTTCACTCCCAGTGACACCATTAAATAATCCAAAATGTCATACCTGTCTGTTTCTTTTTCCTTCTTTGCTCTGACTTTTCACCATGTTGAATTTTGCCCATAATTTCACCCCATAAACATCTTTCCTACTCTCTGACACATGATACAACAATTCACCCAAAATATCATCTTGCAACCCTCCCAACTTGGGGGTTGTATTAACACATCCATTATTGCTCTGAATGTTTGCTTCAAATGAAACAAACAAACTCTGCTGAAACAGCTTTTCAAAATCTTGTTCAGCTTCGGACACTGCACTGGTATTTACTTCTGTGATCTTAACCATCTTGGATCTCCTTGAGTGCTGTGCTCCCAGCTGCCACTATACTAGGAATGGAAGAAGCATTTTCCTAATAAGTGGGGGTAGTTCCATGATTCCCTCACAAAATTTCCATTAAGTAGCATAAATGCCTTTGGCGGTCTCTCTTGAAAGGAGGCCACATGCAAGATATATATATATATAATGTCTGTAGTATTTTTTCTTGGTTCTAAACAATTTGGCATGTAGAGACTCTAACTTTTGGAAAGTAGTAAGGGCAGTAAAATTAAGCTAGGTTGGCATGACCAGGACTGCATCTGTGGTTAAAATGAGTGTGGTATATAGTGTATGAACTGCTTGATAGAACAAGAACTTTTTCTTTTTGTTCTTCATGTCTGAGTAAAAGAGCATTTTTTTTCCCTTTGGAGGGGCACTGTATCTAAGAAGAATGACACTGGCTGCAAAACTAGGTGGCTACTTCTCAGTGAAAGAATACAGCCATAAGGGGACTTGTACACACATCCCTATTTAATATACTTACAGGCTGTGCTACAGAAAAAGTCTGAAAAGAGGCATCAGCCAGCACTTGACAGTTGGTGTTTACTCATTTGCACAGTCTGTCATCCATATGCATAGTTTGTATTGTAATTAATTTCCAAGAGAATTACTCAAATCCTGACAGTTGTACCATATGTAGCATGTGCAAACTGCTTCACAAATGAACAGAACAGCTTATGTGAATGGCAGGGGAAGGCTGTGGCCAATGTACTGGTAAGTACCAGTTCTCTTTGTCTGTCCATTGTCTTTGCTGGTACTCTTTGTGATCCATCTCACAAATTACAATCAAAGTGATTTGGAAGCCTTAGAAGGGCATGTGTAAGGTGAATTTATTGGTTTATTGGCCAGATTAAATGGTGGATTTGAGTGTATAGGAAGGAGGTGAAAAGAAGAAACAAGCAGATGGTAGAACAGATGGTTCTGATCTAAGGAGTAAGCAGGATTGAGGTGGGGGAAGGTAGTTTGAAAGCCTTAGATTGGCCTGCTTGAGGTGTGTTTATTTTTTGACTAGATTAAAGGGTGGATATAGGAATATAGGAAATAAATGAAAATAGGAAGCAAGCAGATGGTAGAACAGAAGGTTAGCATCTAAGGAATGAGTAGTATTGAAGTGGGGAAGATGGAGCAATTTTTTTCCTGGGACAGGTGCCCATGTTTCATGCATAATGATTGTAAGATGGTAAAGGAAGTAAGGGACATACAAGGAAGGTAAGAAGGTTAGATAAGGTAGCAAGGGAAGTGGACCACTGACAAGATATGTAGTAACACAATGAAGGAAAATGAGCCCAGTGTTGTGAAAAATATCAGGCATAGGGAAAACAATGGTGGTCAGGGAACCAAAAAAGCAACAGGGTAGGCATGCACACAAATAGGAGGGAACACCAGGATGAGGAATATGATGGGTTGTCCACACCTCCAGTCTCTGCTAGCTGTGACCCAGTGGGAGATGACCAACCACACTGAGTACCTTCACCACAAGGCACTTTCTCTGGAGGAGGAACTCAATCTGTTCAATTTGTGCAACCAACCTCCTGCCGATAATCTCCTTCAAAATGTCTTCCAGCTATCAATGTGTGACAATAGTGTCACTTCCACTGGTACTACTACCAGTACATACATCTGTCCTAGCATCTGGTGTAGGCCAACCAGAAAAGGGAAATGTAGATTGGGCAGGAGGTGTCAAAGTGATTGTGGCAGTCAGATCCAGATATGCTGGGTGCTGCTGCCACCCCTGATGAGACAAGTGGCCTTGCATGCATGTTGCTGATGCATATAATTGTAAAATAAATGAGCAGAAACAAAATCAGTGGCAAAATCACTTGGGGGAACGTCTAGGGGAGCTAAAGCTGCCCCATTACCATTCATGTCTCACCTGTACTGCTTTTGGTGTTACTTCCCATTTATAATGCTCCACTATACCAAACAAGGTTTAGTTATTTATTATGTTTTGTCTGGCAGCATGGCTTCTGAAATGTGACTGGACTGTAAGGATTAGTTCCTTGTCACCTGATCAGTGCAGTCCAGTCTAATTTCAGAAGACATGGTTCCAAGTATGGGTCAGAAGTTACTAGCAGCATGGTAAACTTCAAAGAGTATGAAGAAGAGCTGCTGTTGGAGCTGGGAGGGTTGTAACTGTCTTTCAGAGGTGCTAGTAATGTAGTTTCAGGAGCCGCATCTGTTGGTTTGCTTTTCTGCTCTACAGAGTCAGAAATTCCAAGAAAAGTGTGGTTGAAATAGATCAGAGACTGTGGAAAGTGAGCCTTAGCGTTCTGTTGATTTCAACCATCTAGTCCATTGAAAGCGAACTCTCGTTCCCTGCAATCAATTGCTGATACTATGGTACATTATCTAAATTAAATTAAGTGTTCTAAGCTATTGCAGCTTAAATCACTGAAATTAACAAAACTATTTAAATTAACGAAATAGCTTTAAGCCATTGTAGTCAAAACGGCTTGTTGTAACTAAGCCACACACGTGGTGCGTATTCGGAACACTCAGTAAACCCTTCATACCTGCTTATACCAAGGTACGGCTAGATGATAAAGTGCCTTACGTGTAAAATCAGCCTAAATATACTGTGAATACTTTTTCGCTGTGTAATATCTTGACTGACCGCTGTACTAAATCCACCATTGTGGTCTTGCTCAATTTGTGCATAGCCCATATCCTTCCTTTACCTGTGGTCCTACTTAATGTTCTACTTTTTAATGATAGCGACTCCCTACTAGCCTCCACCTTAAGGTTTGAATAAGGCTTGCCCCCCAACCTTAGTTCTACTTATTGCTAGTGCTTTTTTATCAGATTCATAGCTAACAACTATTTATAATATAAAGAAAGAATTACCTATGCTACATTGGATGTTTGCATACAGCTTTAATTTACAATCAATGCTTGAATTGCTTTAAAGATTACCTTTTTCACAATTTTTAGTTCCTTTTCACCTAGCTTGTATGTTTATCCCAGCTGATAGTTATAGTCATGTTTTAATTGCCTTCAATGAATTTCATACTTTATTATAATCATGCCTATAATGCCTGCAGGAATTGCATTTAATTTCATTAGTAAATATGTCTGAATGTGCATGTTTTTATCTCTACTATTGCTAGCTTTACTGCCTTGATACCTGTGCTAACTCTGCTCTCTCCTCTTCATTTATCTCCTTTTCTCCCCAAAGTACCCAGCTCGGCATTGTCCTGAACTTGCCCTAGCCAAAACCTACCAGGTGATACAAGAACCCTTACAATCTCCAGTGGCCTCATCTACTTGCCTCATTTTTTCTGCACCCTCCATCAAGGAAGGAAGAAAGTATGTTATGGACTTAGTCCCATTTGCACAATAGGCCTCTGTCTACTATTTTTATCAGGGCCCTATAGTTCGCTACAAGCTTGAGTATCCAGCAGCTTTAACCTTACCCTTCCAGCTACCCTACAGCCAACACACCTTGTTACGTATCCTAACCTACTCTTACTTAGCATCTCACCTTCCATATTTCTTCTCCAATCAGCTCTCCCACTCACTTTCCTACATTTACTAGATCTGCCTACTAGGTGGCACCCTTATACTATTCCCTTCACTACCCCTCTACTCTGTCCTGCCTCTGTAAATGCAATATATTTCTTCCTATTATCTATCCTCATCCTCATTCCATCCTTTTACACTGCCTCTCTCCCTGTCCTACCCCTGCAATCTGTTCTATACTCTACTGTTCCTGACCTGCTCATCTTCCTACTTCACCTTTGTGCTGAAACAGTATTCTTCCCTCCTCTAACTTTCGTTCCTTTGGCTTCTGTATCATTCTAAACATCTCCTACTCATGTCCTACCTCACTTACCTATAGTTACCTGTATTTCTGATTGTTTCTTTTCCTGTTTCTCCTCCAATTGTCTCAACCCACTCTGTTCGCCCTGCGGGCTCACTCCGCTCCCCACCCTACCCAAAAATCCCACCCACCCCCAGGGGTCCTACTCTTATACCTATCAGACCACACCCCCTCACCTTTCCACCAATAACTATCTCATCCCCATTATCCACTCTTCTCTATTTCTCCCACACTTTTCCCTACCACTTCCTATCCCTCCCACCATTATACCTTTTCCATACAACAACTACTTCACATCTACTGTTTAGTAATAATTTTATAACTACTATGGCAATAATTAAACCTTCTAACATACTCCTCTTACAAAGCTTACTCATACTCACACTTCTGCCTACTCTAACTCTAGCATACCTGCTAACCTCCTATGAGCATCTAACACAGTCACACATCCTGTACCCCACCAAACAATTGACCACTTCTTCTCTACCCGCTCATACTGAACATTTCAGTAAAACTTTCACTCCCAGCTATCTACCACCCAAATACCATAGGACAAACCACGTTAGATATTACCTCCCAAATACAAGAAGACATCCTTTCCTTCTCAGTAAATATACTCAGACTAGATATTTAACACTATTCCTCCCCATAAAGGATGGAGACATTCACCCAAATCCCAGACCAAACACCTCCACTACTACTCACCTCATTACCCCAAACTCCTCTACCATCCATATACGAAAAAAAACACCCAACTCACTACTAATAGCTCATCTCAACACACTTAGTATCAATAACAAAATGACACAACTCCATGCTCTCCTGGAACTCTACTCCTTTGATATTTTGCGTCTAACAGAAACTTGGTTAAAACCCATAACTACAGACAATGAAGTTACCCCACCTGGTTACAACATCTTACGTCTCGACCATGCAGCCAAGAAAGGTGGTGGAGTAGCAGTTTTATTTAAATCTGATTTTCAAATTACAACCTTCCACCAAAATCCTCCCCATGTCTCTAACGCTGAAATACTTATTACCAAGCTTCAGCTAAACTCTGTTAAATCTATCTATATTATCTGCATCTATGTTCCTCCAGGCAATAACATTACTACTATTGAAAACATACTCTGTTGGTTATCTCAAAACCTCCCCAAGAGACCATCATTCTTGGTGATTTCAACATTGATTGGAAATGTTGCAACAATAACTACCCCACTACCCATATTAATCTCTATGGGTTTAAACAAATAATCACCTCACCCACTAGAATTAACAAAACCAATAAGAAAGAAAGTACCTTAGACTGGATACTAATCAATAATCAACCCCAGACCTACAATTCTGGAACCCTCCCAGATAATATAAGCGACCACTTTCCAACCTATGCTATTAGGCTTAAAACCAACCCACATTCCAAACACATATTTAGAACAATTAGAACCAAGAAAAACTTCAATCTCGATTTATTCTTAACTGAACTTAAAGCTTGTAATTGGTCCCCATTAAAACAACTTTCCCTTGATGAAGCTGTCGACTACTTTAATGCTAATTTCCTAGCCATCCTTAACCAACACGCTCCTACCCGCTCTATTAGGATAAAAAACAAACCTGCTCCATGACTTTCTAAGGAAACTAAGCAAAAACTCCATCTCAGAAATAAATACTGGCACAGATCACACTTACTAAGAACCCCATTGACCTCCAAAACTTTAAACAATTGAGAAATGAAACAAAAAAGCCATAATGTCTGATAAACAAAACTACTACCTACATTCACAGCAATCCCACCATAATAAACCACAAAAATTCTGGGCAAGCATTAATGAACTATTACACCTCGGTCAATCTATTACACCAAACCCACAAGGCTCTGACCACAACAACCCCAAACAAACTGCCAATGCCTTTAATACCTTTTTCACCAAAACTATTCAAACTCTAGCCAGTCAACTCTCTCCACAAAATTCAACCTCATCTAAGTCTGAATCCAACCCACCTCCTCCATTTCACTTCCAACCTGTCCCTACAGCTTTTATTCTCACCCTTTCACAAAAACTTAAACCTTGCACTCCCTCTGCTGACCAACTACCTGCAGAATACTTACAATTAGCAGCCAAATCTATTGCCTACCCCATCTCCATTCTCATCAGTAGAAGCATTACTGAAGGATACATCCCCAGTCTTTGGAAAGTCTCACATATTATTCCCCTTCATAAGGGAGGAGACTCCACTGACCTTTCCAACTATCGTCCCATAGCCCTACTCTCCCCTTTATCTAAGGTTATGGAAAGGTGCATCCATATGCAATTACTAGACCACCTTCTCCATAATAACCTGCTCTCCAACTCCCAACATGGCTTCAGACCTTCCCACAGCACTACTACTGCCCTCCTCTCCTTCATGGACACCATCAACAAAAACCGCAACCTTAACATGCTCTCTTCTGCACTTTTCATTGACCTGTCCAAAGCTTTTGACATGGTAAATCACAATAAACTCATAAACATTCTGAAATCTCTGTCACTTGATGCACTAGCTATAAAATGGTTCCTATCCTACTTAAATAACAGACATCAAGCTGTGCTCTGGAATACCACTCTTTCTACCCAACTCCCCGTTAATATTGGTGTCCCTCAAGGGTCCATACTAGGCCCACTCCTATTTTCCTTATTCATCAATGACCTTCACGAAGCAGTTCCCCAAGCTACATGCATACAATTCGCAGATGATTCTACACTTGTATGCTCAGCCACATCTGAATCTGAACTTCACTTCCTTACACAGAACTTATTTAGCACAGTAGAACTACGGTTTACAAAATGCTGTCTCATACTAACCCCCCAAAAAACTAAACTTCTACTATTTACACCTACCAATAAATCTCCACCAATTGACTTCACTATAGCTTCCAATAATAGCACTGTTATATCCCAGGACCTTACTACCAAACTGCTGGGTATCACCATAGACAACAACCTTAACTTTGACACTCATATTAATAATATCTTGAAAACAACTAACAGGAAAATAGGCTCTCTATACAGGATCAAACCCTTCCTCACTCCTGAAACTAGAATAACTATCGCCCGCACCCATCTGATCTCTACCCTACTCTATGCCTCTCCCATTTTCACTAACCTGTCAAAAAATAACCTTAAAAAAACTAGAAAACTCCTACAACAACTTAGCCAGATTTGCCACTGGTAACCCTTTTAAAACACACCACTGTATTAATCTAAAATACCTAGGGTGGCTTGAATTACAGCAACAGCTAACATATAATCAACTGACCATTGCCCATAAAATTCTTTATCAACCTGCTAAGACACCCATACTATCTAACGTTATTCATCCCTACAATAACCTTAAATCCCTAAGATCTTCACAAAAAATCCTCATAAATATTATCAAATCAAACAACAGAGCTGGAGACTCTCTCTTCACTAATACTGTTGGGAAAATCTGGAACTTACTCCCCACTGAACTTTCAACACTTCCCTCTATTTCCTTGTTCAAAAATAAACTTAAGCTCTTCCTTAAAACACATTGGATGTGCCCCTGTACTAAACCTGACTAACCTACATGCTCTCACTACTTGTTTCAACCCCACCTTATATGCTCTAGCTACCTGTTTCTACCTCACTGTCTCAGCTCAGTAACAAACACATCAGAATTCAACTACCATTCTACCTCTACTACCTAGCCTTACCTATTAATATACTCTCATAAAAGTTCCAGCCTTCACTATTAGAATTTTCTTACTCAACTTCTATTCCAGTCTTACTTTCCTTTTTTCCCCTTCTTATATCTAGAATTATATTATGTGTTTTACTATCAATCTTGCAGCCTCATGATAAATTGTATTATGTTTAGTCAATATTTTGTGTTATATACTCTATAAACCTGTAACCACTTTTTAGCTAATACTGCTTTAGTTATTATTAATGTAGTCGATCTCATATATGTACTTCTGTAGATATGTACTGTAATTGAACTTTGGAGCTTATCTCCCCAGGCCTCTACTGAAAATGGACATATATCCAGCTAGACTAGCCCGGTCAACAAATGCAAAATAAAATAAATAAATAAATTAAAGTTTGCTTAGAATAGATACAACACAGATTAAATAGAATAGTGCTCCAACTGGCATAGTCAGCAAAGTATGCTTTGTGAGTGTTTGCAATGTTAGGTGGTTCCATGATAATCCTCAGATTAGTACTGGTCCTCTTAGTCACTGTGCTGTCTCTGCATACTTGTGATTAAGTTCTGTAAGCTGATGGTAATAAATAAGTTTCTTTATGGCTTTCCAGATTTATCTTATAGCAGACTGATTCCTCATGTGTGCTTTGTTCTTACTATTGGAATGTATGTGGTCAGTTGTAGAAGTATTCCTAATGTGACGCACTACTTGAGGATGTTTTTCTGTTAGTTACCTCCTAAGTTAACTAGTATTGTTATTTAGAGAAGCAGGACAGAAATTCTCATTTTATTATTGCAGTAGGCGACAATTCTTATTAGGACTTTAGGATCCAGTTTTTGAAGACATTACATGTTTTTTCTTGGATGAGTATTTTCAAGTTGAGATGCAGATATGTAATGTAGATTTGTTTTGCCATTGCATATTATGCCACCCAATATCACTGGATTTTATGTGCTACCTGTGCCTTAACTTTTCTGATTTTATCTGCAGTACTCTAGTTGACATACTTCTCAGCCTTTTAGTACAAGAATTCTGGGAAAAGTCAAAATAATGGGACAAAGGCTCAAAATCAGATACACATTTTAAATGTTGCTCTTGCAAGTGTAGAAAGTATCTAGAGTAATGCTTTGCAGTAACATATTTTCTAAGAGATATCTGAAATACAAAGTCTGTCATTATTTAATGACTTCAGTTCTCTGTTGCTGCCAGAAAACTGAGGATTTTATGACAAAAATATCAAATAAAATTCTAAACATTCTGTAAAGTTCTGGACTGTCAAACGCATGCTTTTTTGAGTGTTGGACACATGGGATGCATTGTTTTACATCTTATAGGTAGAGCATTAATGAACACCTGCAAGAGATGGGGTAATGTAATGATTTGGCTGTTGTGGGATAACAAACAGGTATGGGCTTTTCTTTATACCTGAAATGCAGTCTGTGCATAATACTGTGCTCTTTGCTCCTTAAGTGTTGCTTGAAGAATTTTAACAGGAACAAAACCTGGTGTGTGGACTATTGCAAATGCCCGGTTGTGGTAGTGGATATTAGTTTTCATTGGCATCCTATGGACAGAGTTACATAGTTAACCTTTTATATGCCATGTTGATGTTTTATTATTTTGTTAGCCTTTAATCTTTAAATTTTTTTTAACGGGACTAGGTGTGTTGCTAAAATGTTGGTTCATGATTTATCTCTCATCTGTGCTTGTAAATTGGTCCCAACTTCCTGTACTTATTTGGATCCAAAATGTGAAATAGTGCAGATGGCTGAGTTTAGGATTTAAACATACTGCACTGGCTTGCTTCTAATACTGTGTGTGGGGTGAGCTGAAGGAGAATAGTATCCAAATGCTCTTGTGTTACTCTGGTTGCCTACTTAAAGGAATGGCACTACATTTTTAGCTAGGTTTTTAATGTGGTGTACTGCGGAGATGGGACCACCTATCCACAAATACATCTTATAGCTAAGCAGTTGCTGAGAAAGCTGTGGAGGGCTAAGGGATAATTTGTGGATGTGCAAATTAAAATATGCTGATATCCATGCCAGTAATTTCCATGGCAATGCATGGTACTCTTGCTATTTGCTAAAATATGGAACTCACTTTAGTAACAACCCATTTTCCACACCTTCATCTTACATTCTACTCCTCATATTTTTCCCATTACTATATTTTAGCTCTTCTATGCAGAAATCTAAAACCTCTACTCCAGTTTATGCATATTATAAGTTCATAAACTGGTCGTAAAATCGCCATATTAGTGAGCATTTTAATATTTCTCACTTTCGTACTGCAGCATAATTTTATTTTCCTTCTCTACTTGTCTATCTATACTAGTACTATCCATTTTAAGGTATCTCTAACTTAACACTTCATATAGTATATTTCAGGCACAAACTTTTGCAAATGCTCTGATTATTGTAAACATATTCATATTTTCTGTGCTGCACGTGCTTTGTTTTATATTCCAGTTTTACTAATCACACTGTAAATGACCATGATTTTACTTGTAACAATGTTTGGAACCAGTCTGAGCATGCAACTTGTCACATTTGGAGTTCCATCCTCATGACCAAAGTTTAAATAATTACAATAAAAAAAGCCTGTCATCTCTCACAATATTTAGACTTTATCCCTGATTTTTTTTTACCTTTTGCCCTCAATATTTTTTGCTTCCAGTTTGCTTCTGATTCTTGAATTAAGAGGTTGAGAGTTGTGGGTATGTTACAGTGGCATTTTTTTTAATCACAATCAGACATTTGAGTTGTATGGTCAAAAAAATGACTATAACTGATGGGTACAGAGTGGGCTGTCTTTGAATGAAAGTGTCTGAGCCTGCTGCTGTTGACTTACTTTACATAGTGAGGCTGTTGCACCTTATCTAATAATAACTAGTTTGTTATAATTTATTTTACCTTCCATCAAATTGGAACCTCAACACTGTACACAGTAAAAGGACAGCTTTGGAAGTTTGGCATAACAGAAGCGACTGGAACCAATCAATGGCAGTGGGATGTAGAGAGTGGTGTTGTCATGTTACAGCTGGTTCTCTTGTTGAAATCTTGACTATGGTTACTTCTGTGTGGAGTCTACATGTCCTTCCTGCCTCTGTGTGGGTTTTATGCAGGTGCACTGGTTTCTACCAACATCCGAAAGACATAAGTGAACTGTCATTCATTCAATTTACATGCAAGCTAGCAAGCATGCACTGTAAGAGACGTATATATATATATATATATATATATATATATATATATATATATATCTATATATAATATATATACACACACGCATATGTGTGCTTGCTCATATATGCACACACACAAGTTAGCAAATTGTTATCTTTCAAAACTAAAGCAGAAAATGTATCACGTGGCATCAAGTGTTTAAACCATAAGAGCTTTGGAACTAAAGCAGAAAATGTATCACGTGGCATCAAGTGTTTAAACCATAAGAGCTTTGGAAGCTTAGCAACCCCACATATCCACCTGTGTGGTACACTATCAGAGGTGGTGCGAAGAAGGTTACTATCATCTTTGGAGGATATAGGGAGACGGGAACTATTTCTAAGCATGCTTTGCATATTCTTGAAGGTATTTGTCTTTTCAGTTTATTGGGAAATAGTACTTTTGTCAGCTTCAGTCATTAAGCCCAGGACACAATTTATTTCTTCCAAGTCTAAATTTCTTTCCTTAGTCAAGGTTTATGGTCATACTATTATTGCATCTAAAAGATGAAAAAAAGCTCTAAAATGCACCTCAGAGTAATTGGAACACTCTGTCTAGGCCCCCTGACCTAAAGATTATTTTTGTTATTTTACTACTACGGTGTTGGATAGTTACAGTGTTTTGAAAGGATACAGTAAGACAGGGTCTTTAAACGCAAGAAAACAGTCATTTAGATTGTGTGGGGAGGCTAGAGGTGAAATAAGACAAGATTGGGCTCTTATCAATTAATGTCTATACAAAATGTACTTGCTTTCTGCAGTCCAGTGTTCACAGCACCTTATAGTTCTGTTCAAAATATGCACAAGATGAAAAGAACATGAGAAGTAAGTGTTACAAAAACAAAACAAACAAACAACAAAAAAAAAAAACAGAATGACTATTGACATTCATACTTGATCAAATAGTAGCTCTACCGTCCATCTTTGTTCTGGATCCACCACTGAAAATAACATAAATGTGTTTAATAAAAAGGATAGCAACAGACATGGTAAGGAAGAGAGAAGTTCAGATACAATGAAAAACGGACTCTGATATATATTTTGATTATGATAAACTTACACATAATATATCTGAATGACCAACAAGCACTTCTTAATTTAAAATTTTATTTAAAAAGGCTGTTAACATAAACTTCTGAGAGAGACACCTGAACTAACAGCCAATATCTCCTACATTCTGACAGAGGATTAATGTGATAAGCTACTTGGACAAACCAACAGGAATCTCTACTCAGAGACACAGTAATGATGTCTGAGACAAATGTACAGATACAAAGCAACCATGTTACTCAGAGAAAAGCTCAGCCAGACTCTGCAGCAATTTGCTGTGAGGGAAAGTTATTTTGTTTTTGTATTTTTGTATTTTGTGTTGCTTTATTGCCTTTGTCCGTTTTTTATATTGTGATTAATTTTCTTTACACTGTGTTTTACTTATATTCTGATTTTAATTGCATATTTAAACTAACTACAGCTTTATCTCTTGTGAGTCACACAGGAATTAAAATTGTCTTCACCCTCCCACCCTAGCTCTGTTGTGTTTTTAAACTCAGATGTCTTTCTAGTTACCTGCCCCTTATGTTAATATGACCACATATCTCCTTCCCCCTCCTATTTCTTTGGCTATTGTAAGTAAGCACAAAATTATCATTTTGTGAAATCATTCCCTTTCAACTATTTCAATTTATTGGTCCTCCCACTTTGTTCCATAGAACCAGAATACAAAGTGATCACCCCTTCCAAACTATCTTGCTCTTTTAAAATTAGTGACTCTCCACTAAGACAGCTAAAGATTAAATCACCCCTCTTTCATATCTAACTACTTAGTGCATACTGCAGCTCTAAGGTTATTGACCCATTTTCCATTTTACCTTTAAAATCTGCAACATCTACTTCAAGACCACCAATTACTGGAGAGCCCACTTTCTGCCTCTCAGTAGTTGTCCTGCATTAGTGCTTCTGTTTTGCTTCTGGTGAGAGAAGGAGCATTGGAACATTATTTCCCAGGGAGTGATGATCACCAAAAAGCCTAGTAGCTGCTTCATAGTTGCCAGTTTGGAATTTGTGATTATATTTTTCTGCTGATAAAAGAAGGAGCAGAGTGCATAGATTCCTGACTCACTCTGTTTGGGAAGTGAGTGTCTGTGCTTGACATTGCTGATTGGTCTGGTTGCTATTCAAGGCATCTACCACAAAAAGGCTACAACAAGTTTGTAGACCCTTACATCATTTGGGACAAGACTATGAATCGCCAAACAGGCTGTGGCTTGTTTCTCGTCTTGGGATTGATACTACTCTTTTGTTTCTGGTGAGAGAAGAAGCAAAGGAGCATTGTTTCCCAGTAGAGTGAAGCTGTAGTGAGACCAACACTAGTAATAGGCAGTAGCCATTCAGGTGACTGCCCTCTTTTCATCGTTCTTGAAAAGCCAATTCTTCATTTTCAGTAATACTGCTTGATTTGCTTCTAACTTCAGAATATCTGCCTAAATACTTTATCTATAAATCACCAGGCTCGACTTATTAGTTTCCCCTCACGTGTTTGGCAGTGCTCTGTATAGCCACAGACAGCATGAGTTGACATTTGTTCCTGTAAAAGCACCAGTGACATTTCACGAATACTAGTTGCACACCAGACAACTAGCTTACTGTGATGAGCACTGCCCCCAGAGTAGCAAACCTAATACTCCTGACATTACTTTATATTCTCACTCCAACTGTCTAATCAATAAAAAGGGTCTGTCGCCATGGATATGAACTTTCCCACTATCTCTGTTACCAGCTTGGTGGATATGGGCATCCTGAGGCAATGTAGACATTGCCTCATGTTAACTGACAACCAGTTCATTCTCAAACTGATATAGTATGTGAAAGATGTATTTATACAATGTCACTGGAGACAAACCTCTCACATAAAAGCACTCCTAATGTCAATAAGGTTGTCAGAAGTACACATGTTGCATGCACCAAACAAAATTCAAAGCAGACACATAGACCCACATATGCTGAGGCACTTAAAATGTAACCTTCCTAAACCCCAAGGGCCATTTAGCTGAAGTGCACATTTACAAACCCCCCTTAGTAGCCACGGATGCACTTTTTCAGAGCAACACTCGCATCAACACATACAGCCACATCTCATGGAGCCTCTACTTCTAAGCTCATAAGGCAAGTCACCAGAGAATCCAACATCATGGTTTTTGGATACTCCATTGTGAGACACACTGATGTTCCTCTCATCAGGCTGAGTAAGGAGAAAGTAACGGTCAGTTACTTGTCAGGGGCCAAGATCCTCCACATTATGCACTCTCTCTAGTCATTGGATTGCAAGTGCCAGTATGACTCAGTCATAGTCCATGTGGGTGTGATTGACCTGAGAAGTACCTCCCTGGAATATATGAAGAGAGACATAATGGAGCTCTCGGATAATGTGTCCCAGACTGGTATGAGTCTAACACTGAGCAGCTTTTACCTTCTCCAAGTATGATGCCACTATATGAACCAAAGATGATTGACTTTAATAATTGACTTAGTTTCTGGTGTCTTTCTAAGGGGTGCAATATTTGTCAGCATGAAAGGACATGGTCAACAGACCACACTGCTTTGCCAGGGATGGTTTGCACCTCTTCCCTGTAGGATTTTGAATATAAGCTAAAACACTGTTTTCCGCCATAGTGCCTTTTTTAGGGAATTCCAAACTGAAAGTACTTCCGACATAGCAAATCAAAACCAAGAAAATCTAAAGGTTTTACTGCTCAATGCTAGGAATAGGAGTCTAAACAAAAAAACTCCACTCCCTAGAAGTTCTCTTTACCCTGTAGAATGCTGATGTCTGTGCGGTCACCGAGACGTGGTTTAAAGCTGTGGAGAGCACACCAACAGTGCAAGGTTATAATTCCTTCCACACATTTAGGTCAGCTACTTGACAGGCAGAAACTAAAGGTGGGGGTCCCTATTTATATCAAAAATAAATATACTTCAAGGATGGTCAAACAGGACAATGCACTTGATCTGCTCCATGTTCAAATCACTATGGGTAAACTTCAATACAATTCTCTTGCAAGCTATAGGCCCCCTGTATGACCCAGGAAACCCATACCATGTATTTAAACTTGACTTGCTAGAAATACTAAGCATCCAACCTAATACCACATTCATGGGTGACTTTAATTACCCCACTATTAACTGAGTATCCTATAAGACACCAAATGTACATTTACAGAGATTCCTGGACTTTGTAAACACAAACTCCCTGGACAAGATATTCAATACAGCAACCAGAGGTGCAACCATACTGGATCTGGTCCTCACTAATATGGGAGACTGCTGAGCAACCCCTACTGTAATGCCACCCCTGGTAAGGTCAGACAACAAAATGGTTTCCTTTGAAGTAAAAATAAAATCTGGATCCCCAGCTAAACCTGGAATATTCAGGAATTATTCTAAGGTAAACCTCCTGCTTTTAAGCAACATTTCAAGCCCCCATAAACTATGAGAACACTGCCGCCTGTGCAGAACTGTTCACAGAAATCCTGTATAAGCATGTTAATAGCTGCATAGAGGCAGCTGTACCCACCAGGAAGAAGTACAGAACTAACTCAAAAAACAAGCCACCCTGGTGGAATCACAAAATCAATAGGTTGTATAACAGGAGGCAGAAAATTATGGTACAAATTAGAAGGTGCAGCACCCAGCAGGATAAAAGCACTGTCATCAAACTAAACAAACAACTCAGAGGACAAATAAAGTCTACCAAAGCAAAATCTGAGGTAAGTTTGGCCTCCCAGGCCAAGGACAACCACAAAGGTTCTTTTGCTATATTCGCAACCTCAAATACAATACACAATTGTGTTCAGAGGTCATTGTAAATGGACCCACCTATACTGACCCAGAAGATATAGCAAACCACCTGGCTGATAAATTCAGCTCCAACTTTACCTCCCTCTCCCACTCAACCTTCCCTGAGGAAATATCATCAAATTTAACTTACCCTACTATCACTAGGAGACAGGTCCTTAATGCTCTCTCTAAAACCAACAACCCTGCATCAATTGGACCAGATAATATCACAGGATGCCTTCTAAATAACATGAAACATGACCTATCAGGGCCTCTGGGATTACTATTTAACTCTAGCCTACAAACAGGTTTCATGCCTCAAGAATGGAGGAAAGGCAACAATCATTTATCTGCACAAAGATGGGCCATCTACAGACCCTGGAAACTATAGACACATAAGTCTTATATGTAAAGCCATGGAAAGAATTATCATGGAGATGATTAAGAGAGAAATAATAAACCTCCAGACACTGGACCCAACCCGGTTTGGTTTCGTCAAGGGCAGATCATGCCTACTCAGCCTGGTGGACTTCTTTGAGAAGGTCACCAAAGCAATGGATGAGGGCAAAATAGTTCACATTGCCTACCTTTACCTGGCCAAGAGATTGGATACAATTCCCCACTCAGGCATTGTTGATAAACTCAAGAGGTTAGGTGCAAACAATGAAACTGGAATCAAGTGCAAAAAAGAAAACTTTGCATGCAGTCCACACACTTGAAGGAAATCAGGCTCTGCTCCTGGAAACACCAAATTCTTTAATAATCCACAAGGAGGAAAATGACTTTAACGCTGACAATCACAATACGTTTTCGATTCGTGGTCTTCTTCAGAAAATAAGAATCAAGTAAAATTGCAACTGGAACAACCCCTTTTATACCCAGAAATCCATAATAATTGGTAATAATTAATTCATTAACCAATTAATCCTTAAATGGCCCTATATACTCATGCTCACATACAAAATATAATATAACAAACTTTTTTCCACTCTGTAAGCCACTTACTTAAAAACATATTATATACATAACTTACTAAAATGACTTTGAAACATTAATATACTTGATGATATATATATTATATATATAAATAAATATATTTATAAATATATAATTATATAATTAAATCTTTCGACTTTTTAGCATCATCTAAATAAACTTTGGCGCCATCTGGTGTTGCAAGTGACATATAGCAGGACAAAAAACATACAACAGGTATTATTGAATATGATAGAATAAAATATGTAAGCTATCACATATATTAATACCAAATAGGTGTGAAAATAAATATAAAATTCATTGATGACTTGTATGCCATTTACTACTACTTAAAACATATATAAATTAATAAATATAATTCAAAATTCATATATCCAGTATAATATAAAATTTAATTTAAAATTCAATTTAAAATTAATTTAAAATTTAAACAATAGAAGGAATGTAAATCAATTATAGCCAAGATGGAATGACAGAATAATATAATGATGTCATGTAATATAGTATGAATATGAATATAAATATATAAATAAAATATGAATATATAAATAAACTAATAATTGGACACTAAAATGAGTGGTACTGCACATATAACAACTCCACTCACACAAAGGAATATTGAATTATAGTGAAGGAGTAGGTTATGATAGGACACTATTTGTAAAGCAAAGGAAATGCACATTTGGTAAATTTCTATTTGGTATATAGAAGGGAGAAGACATTTTTGAATTTCAAACATGTTGGGATGAAAACATATAATATTATTTTGTATGGGGACTGCTGCCCCTCAGTCATAGTGTGGGGACTGTGTATTTATCAAAAGTGTAGAAAATGTAAAAACTGGGTGAAGTGACAAAACAAAACTTGTAGTTATATATTGCATTTTTAAGTGGGACTGAGTTACTTGCATGTAATATTAAACTTTTGTTAGCATGTGATATTATAACATACTTAGCCAGATAAATGACCATGGGTGCTGGAAGGTACACTATAAGATAATGGAAACGGTTATATGAAAATATTGAGTATACTAAATTAGGGGTGAGGATGATAATTGATTTTATTTATTTCATAATCCTTGCAATGGAGGACAAAAAGTGAGTGCAATAATGCTATTGTGCAGTAACCATTGTAGTAACCAATGAGTAGGCAATTGAGAAGGAATGTGCAGACATTTGAAGATATAGATGCTGAGGAATGACAGAGGGTGTGTTATCTGCACACAGAAGGTTAAGTAAAAGGTACCTTTTCATAGAATAGTATAAGGGCACCAAAGAAGTGGTTGGCGAGGCTGAGTAATCACTAGGGATAGCCAGCAGTAGTTGTCATTTTTCTTGGCCAGAGAAGGCATAAGTTGAGATTTATCTTCTACCTAAAAACTTAGCCCAGAGGGAGCAGAGAGAAGATGCAGAATGATTAATGGGACGATGGTGGCTGTAGTTGGATTAGTGAGAAGGTGAAGGAATCCACTAAAGAGAGGAAGGGTACTGAGTAGGCTAGTCAGAGATAGGTTCAGATAGTTCTTCTGTATGAGGTAAAACGGAAAGGTGTGGAACTATTTAAAATAAAAAAAGGTTTCATTGGTTAGTAGGAAATGTGCATAAGGAGGCTGAAAGAATGGAGTAGGGATTTTTATGGAAGGGAATGTAGACAAGAGAAGGAAAATGGAGGCAGGATGCTGAGAGAAAGTGAATAATTTTACTGGCTTTATGAGGTCAAAAAGGAAGTTACTGAGGAGTGTGTGGCCTGCATTGCTATTTGAAAGAGGGGGTGTTTGTGTAAGGGTCTATATTACATCATTGAACTCAAAGGAGTTTGAACGATGTAATATCAAACCATTAAGTTTGAAACCCAAAAAGTACGAAAACACAGAACAGTGATTTTTTTTCCCCAGGGAAAAAAAAAAATCACTGTTCCAGTACCAAAAAAAAAAAACACTTAGACTTTAAACCTGTACTAAGCCCCCCCACACCCTCCAACATGAGGGGCTGTGCCCCCCCCAAACCCTCCCTACTTAAATATATCAACTCCAAGATTGCACCACAGTGGAGGAAGTAGCAAAGCCCTGAAAATGGCGCACAGATTTTTTTCCTGGGAAAAAAATCAGTGTGCCGTGGCCTCGCTATTTTTGGATTTTGAACATTTCGGTTAGATATTACAATGTTTGGACTCCTGTGAGTTTGACGTTGTAATATAGACCCTTTGTATAATATTGGGCAGGGATTTTAATGTTGCTTTTGGAACCAGAAAAGGATAGATTGTTTGTAAAAGCATGATTTTATGTAGGTTTCCAGAGAGATTAGGGTTAGTTGATGTCTGGATGTCACTAGGGAAGAAGGAAGTTTTACTTTTTCAAGAGATGCTGACAGCTTAAAGGATGGGTAAGATTTTAGTTAGTAAAGTGATGGCAATTGGAATAATGCATGTTAAGGTAACAAAGAGGGAGATAGCTCATCACAGCATGGTAATAGTTTACTGGGCTGCTGAATCAGAAGTAGAAACAAGGTGGAAATGGAATTCTGGGCAGTGCTCGGATGACAGGATGGTAGAGACACTGTAAGGTAGGATTGCTATGAGATAGCAGAAAATGAGTTATGAAGGGATAAGCATTGCAGAGTAGGAAGGTATAAAGACAGCCTGGAGAAGTAGAATAGTGGCACAAAGTAGGAGAATGAGATGTGAAGTGGAAAGTAAGGGATGAGAGTTGGAAGATTGGTTAAGATGGCTTCAACAAAGGAGCACAGATATGAGAGACAGAATGTACATGATACACAGTAGCTTAGGATACAGTTATATAAAGTAAGAGATTCACAGAAGAAAATAGAGCAAGCTAGGACAGAGGCAAGAGGATGGAAGGGGATGTTGGAGGCTAAGATGTTATGTTGCAGGTTTAAAAAAGAGGAAGGCATGTGTGAAAGTAATAAAGACAATTAATGGAGATATAGTATATAGGGCCAGAGATTTATGGAAGAATTTGGGGGTATGAAAGGTTTTATATATATGTGCATGTGCACGTGTGTGTGTATCTGTGTGTGTGTGTGTGTGTGTGTGTGTGTGTGTGTGTCTGTTTGGAGAGTCAGAATGTGGGCGAAACTAATAACGTTTATAAGAACGTGAGGCTGCAAGTAAAGGAGAAATGAGTGGGATTCTTAATTGATTTTGACTGAAGAGGTCCATAACAGATCCTGTGAATACAGCAGCAGTTATGATTTTATACAGAAAAGGGGAGCATCTTGACCTGAGCACTTACAAGCCAATCTTTTTATGCACTGTTGATGCTAACATTTTTTCTACCATTTCACAGGACTTTTAGAACAATTTTAATGAATATAATACAGAAGGAGGACGTATGATTTGTTATGGGTAGAAATTCAACAGACCACTGAAGAGCTTTGATAAACTTTTCAGCTGGAATGAACATTAGGTTTGAGTGCCACTAGGATTATGTTAATGGTTATTCAAAAATATTTTGATCGTATAAACTGTAAACTTTTAAGAAATGTGAAGTGTATGAATGGATGAGGATGCTTGTAAACGAGGGATGGTCAGATAATGTGTTCTTAGAGAGAAAGGCAAGGCAGACTTGTTCCTTAATCATAAATTCACTTTTTTAAAAGGGATTGAGAACCTGATGCTGACAGTAAGGATATAAGAGAAGGAGGATGCAGTGCAAAGGTAGTTTGCATTATTTTGTAGATGATTGTACAATTTTGTAGAGTGTAGAGAAGCATCTATCTGACATTTCATGAACAGAAAATATGGGTAGGGATGAAAGACAATTACAGTTACCTTGGTCTGAACTACCTGGATGTTAAGGTGTATGTATATATATATATATATATATATATATATATATATATATATATATATATATATTTATATATATATATATATGGTTCCCTATCAGAAGCCTGAAACACTATAAGCTTGAAAATCAAAATCCTGAAACCAAAAGCCTGAAAACTCAAAATCCTGAAAACCCAAAATCCTGAAACTCAAAATCCTGAAAACACAAAATAGACATACTGACGTCATTGTGGCTTTGCTATTGTTAGCCCTGTAGTGTTAGGTCATGCGTTGGGTTCAGGTAAGTGTGCGGTTGGTTTTATGTTAGGGTTAGGGGCGGTTTAAGTGAGTTAGGGTTAGGGCGCAGGTTAGGCATGTATGCAATAGTGACAAAAATTAGGGTTAGAGGCGGTTTAAGTGAGTTAGGGTTGGGGCGCGGGTCAGGTGAGTGTGTGATCGTGACGGACCTTAGGGTTAGGGTTAGGGTCAGGGTCAGTTGGTCGATATTAGTGTCTTTATATTGGCATATTAGCATTATTTGTGTTTTCAGGATTTTGAGTTTCAGGATTTTGGGTTTTCAGGATTTTGAGTTTTCAGGCTTTTGGTTTCAGGATTTTGATTTTCAAGCTTATAGTGTTTCAGGCTTCTGATAGGGAACTATATATATATATATATATATATATATATATATATATATATATATAGAGAGAGAGAGAGAGCTTCACTTTGGAATCTTGAAATAGTGAAATGTTGAATTTCAGTATCTCAAGACCAAATTGTTGAATCTGCATTTGCGCAAAACTGCAGAATATCGAACAAAGAAATGTCAAATCCATGGTACTGATGGCGCATTAGGTAAGTGTTATGTTTTTTAAAGGTTTTGGGGAGGGGTTGCGTGTTTGTGAGTGTGTTGGGGAGTTTTAGGTGTGGGCTAGGGTAGGTAGGTAAGAGAGTGAGTGTGTCAGTGTTGAGAGTGCTGGTGTTTATATGTATGTGATGTGTGTTTGTGCAAGGGGGGTGTAGAATGTGTGGTGATGGGTTTTCTGTCTTTTGGTATTTAGTGCGACCTCGGAGTTAGTATATATAAGTAGCAGGGATGTGGGGGGCACCAGGGGGCTTTCCCCCCGGCTTATAGGAACGGAAGGTGTGTGTGTTTGTTTTGTTGTGTCTGTGTGTGTTGCTTTGCTTTGTTGTAGTGTCAGGAGATAGGTGTATTTGTGTTTGTATGTGTGATGTAATGTTTTGTTGACATTTGCAGTTTTGAATTTCGCGGTTTTGGTTTTCAGGTTTGTGAGTTTTCAGCTTTAAAGTCTTGTGCTCCCATGTTCGTGGTACCACTTCACAAAGGCGGTGCCTCCACCGACCCTGGAAATTACCGGCCCATTAGCTTGACAAGCCTTATCTGCAAAGCCATGGAGAGGATCATAATGGACCTCATAAATAAAGACATAGGGAATTTGCAGACTTTGGATCCAACCCAGTTTGGCTTTGTCAAAGGCAGATCATGCCTTTTAAACTTGGTTGACTTTTTCGAAACAGTCACCAAAGCCATTGATGAGGGAAAGGCAGTCCATACAGCCTACCTCGATCTGGCTAAGGCCTTCGATACAATACCCCACTCGGGTATCATTGAAAACTCATCAGCTTAAATGTCAACCCATACATCACAAGATGGGTTGCAAACTGGCTGAGTGACAGAACCCACAGGGTCAGAGTTGCTGGCGCCATGTCAGACTCAAAGCCTGTCACAAGTGGTGTCCCACAGGGCTCAGTCCTGGGCCCACTCTTGTTTGGCATCTACTTTTCCAAGTACAAGCAAACACAGGAGGGTTATGGCTGACAAAGTTTGCAGATGACTGCAAACTGGGCCATAGTAGAAAACACATCTGATACAGATATCCTTCAGAAGGGTCTCACAGAAACAGATAACTGGTGCCAGAGCCACGGCCTAAAGTTAAATGCCAAAAAATGCATAGTCATACCTTCGGGAAAAATAAGGTTACCCCTAGCTACCAAATAGGTGGCAATCCACTGAGCACAGAAGAAGTTATCAGGGACCTGGGGACCCAGGTTGATAGTAGTCTGTCATTCGACACCCATGTAGCTAAAGTAGTTAGGAAGACCTTCTACATTGCCCACCTTATCATGAAGGGATTCTCATCTAGATCAAGGGAGGTCATAGTCTCCCTTTACTCATCACTCATCAGACCAATGATTGAGTACAATGCCCCATTCGGAATGTATCTGACCCGACACTTGCAGCAGCTGGAGAGGCCACAAAAGTTCCTCACCAAAAGGATAAAGGGTCTCAAAAATCTGTCCTATGCTGCCCGACTGAAAGAACTCCAGCTCTATTCAGTCGCCACCGCTTGCTCAGAGGTGACCTTTGCCTAACATACAAGGCCATGTCAAACCCAGATTTGATGAATATGCTTCACCTCAAAAATCTAGATCCATCAGAGCCACAAGGGCGGGAGACTTAAACCTTGACACGGCTATTAATAGGACGTGCTGGAGGGATAGATTCATCACCCAAAGACTCCATATGCTGTGGAACAAAATCCCGGTACATGTGAGGCAGAGCACCTCGCTGGCCTTGTTCAAGAGAAATCTTGACCAATGGATGGGAGATCACAGATATACCCCAGGGATTACCTCAGTGTCACTGCTCGACAGAGGCACAGCAAAATAATGGGTATAGTTCCCCATACTAAAGGGGTGGCGTAAGCCACAAAACGATGGGCTAGGCTTGTAAATGCCCTCGGGCAGATAGCCTAGTATGAACCTATGAGATACTGAAATTCGATATTTGGGTATTTCGAGATTATAAAGTGAATCTACATATATATATATATATATATATATATATATATATATATATATATATATACGTTCATACATATAGATATATATATATATATATAAATAACATATATATATATATATATATATATATATATATATATATATATATATATATATTTATATATATATACAGCTGTATATATGGCTCCACTTCACATGACTGAAAGCTCCATGTACTGAAATTCATTTGACTGAATCCAAAATCTCGAATTTTCAAAATACTGGAAACTCATTTGACTGACTAATACTGAAAGCTTACAATGTTGAATTATAAAATACCAAATGGAAGTGTGTACAGTATTTTAAGGTAAGTAAAGCGTATATACCCTTTTCTCCACTGTAGTGCAATCCCAGAATTAGTATATATAGTATGGGGGGTGCAGAGGGGGTACCACTCCACCTAGTTTGGTTTTATATCATCCGGTGTCTATTAATAAGGTAAGTAAGTAGTTTTTAATTTTGGAAAGAGTTAGTCATTGGTGTTGAAAGTGTGCATTTTTTCTTTTATAGTTTTCATTTGGTGAGACGAATTGCTGGTGGTATTTGCACAGTTTATTTGGTATTGTGAAACTAGATTTTGTGAATATTAATGTTATTTCTTATTAAATGTTTGCATTCACGGATCTATATATTTTTTGTTATGTTAAGCAATTCACGGGTGAAGGGAAACATACTTTATTTTGCAATTCAGCATTGTACGCTTTCAGTATTCTGAAAGTCAGTCAAATGAGTTTTCAATATTTTGAACATTCGGGATTTTGGATTCAGTCAAATGAATTTCAGTATTTTGAGCTTTCAGTCATATCAAGTGGACCCACATATATATATATATATATATATATATATATATATGTGTGTGTGTGTGTATATATATATATATATATATATATATCTATGTATATCTATATCTATATATATATATATATATATATATATATATATATATATATATATATATATATATATATATATATATATGGGTCTACCTGATAACACCGACACGCCAAAACACTGACAACAAAATAACCGACACGACAAAACCGAAAGTTCAAAAACACAAAACTTCACATGCCTGATAAACCACAATCCCAACAATCAGCAAAACAAATACCTTTGCCAAAAAACACACACACAACACAAGCACACCAAAAACCTACACTAAATCTTACATGCACAACTATCTATGCACTAACCTTAACCCAAACCCTAACCCTAAGGTCCGTCACTATCGCACACTTACCTTACCCGCACCCTAACCCTAACTCACTTAATCCACCCCAACCCTTAAATCTGTCACTATCGCACACTTACCCTACCTGCACCCTAATCCTTACTCACTTAATCCGCCCCTAACCCTAAAGTCCGTCACTATCGCACACTTACCTTACCTGCATCCTAACCCTAACTCACTTAACCCGCCCCTAAACCTAAAGTCCGTCACTATCGCACATTTACCTGACCCACAAACTACCCTAACGTCCATCACTATCACACACTTACCTTACCCACACCCTGACCCTAACGTCCGTGCCTATCCCACATTTACCTTAACATGTCGGTGTTCTCAGCATCGGGATTCTCAACTTTCGGTCTTCTCCGTTGTCTGTCTTCCAGTGTCGGTATTCTCGTTGTCGGAGTTGTGGATTTTCGGCATTTTTAGGTAGACCTACATATACATATATATATATGGTTCTATATATATATATATATAGATATATATATATATATATATATATGTATGTATATATTTATACAGCTCTACTTTGTTTCATTGAAAACTCATTTTGCTGAATTTCTGTTCACCCTCACCAAATTGCTGAAAGCTAAAATTACTGAAAACTCATTTCACCGAATCTCATTTATTTGTGTAGAGTACAGTAAGGCAAGTAAAATGTATATGCCCTTTTCCCCACTGTAGTGCGATCCTGGAGTTAGTATATATAAATAGGAGGGTGGGGGCACCACCCTCCACATTGGGAGGTGTAAGGGTGTAGCCCCCTCCTAGTTTGGGTTTATATTGTCTTCTGGAAAGAGCTAGTTATTGGTGTTCTAAGTGTGCATGTCAGTGGTTTAAAATGTAGTGTTTTGAAATTCAGCATTGTAAACTTTCACTGAAATATAATAATAAAGCAAACTAGGCTGCATTCTACTTAGTGACTGGGCTATAAGAAGTTTCCTGTTAAAGTAAAAGTCCTTTGTAAGATGGGTGATAAAATCAGGGTTTTAGTGGAAGTGTGTGAAGGGTTGTTGGAAACATTTCAACATCTGTTTACATTGTAAAATAGTGGAAATGTTATGTAGCAAGTTTAAAGAGCTACTGAAGAGAGCTGAATTGAAGAAGGTTTCTGAACAGAGTACAGCATAAAGGCTGCATGAAAGTGGCATGTTGGATAGTAAGTGGGACTCCAAGAAAGGATTGTCTGCTTACAGTAAAACACAAGACATAGGCATTTTTCCTTGTGAAGTGTAGCTACAGAGGGAAATTAGGATCTGTTCAGCTTGCTCACTGCATCAGGAGTCAGAAATTTCTCTTAGGGCAGTAGATGATGATCTGCCCTTAGACATTCCCTGAACAAGTGCTACAATCAAGCATAGTGGTTTTGGGTACAGTACTATTTAAATTAAAAATGTGGACTCCCTACCCTGCAACCAGCTTATTCTTTAAGAAATTTAATGGCGATCTGCCCTTAAAGGTTCCCCAAAGAAGTGTTGCAGTCAAGGATAGTGGGTCCAGTGAGAGTAGTCATTAAATTAAAAGAACAGATGGTGCCTTCTGTTTCTTCCCCTACTACTTCCAAACTACACAATCACAAGAGCCTTAGATTTATTTTGATTAATTGTTACAGGATTTTTTAGTTTGTCTAAACTCTGCTGGACTGAGATAATTGTTAGGCTTCCCTGGGCAGTGACCTAACTCTGGTAGCCACTATTACATAGAATCACTTTAACCCCAGTAAGGTTTTTAGTGCTCTTCCACTTGTTTCACTTTCCTAACTCCCTGCAACTTGAGCTTAACCAGAGCAAAATGCCTTTCACTGGTAGCGGCTACAGGATGAGCTAAATGTTTATCCACTGTCTTCCATACCTGCATTTCTACCCACTACCACATCATTAGTTGTATAATTAGAAAACCACTTCTGCTAATTCTTCCACCCCGTCCTCTGATTCAGTCACACAAATACACGAACATTCTAACTTACATGATAATCCCCCATTTCAGAGCCCCACAACTAACCTGCTACCGGCATTAACTAGAAGCACATTCAACTAACTCTAAAATACCCTTCAAATAAAGTACAATAACTATCATATTAATATACAGCACCCTTATCTACCCAGTCAGAACTCTCCTGTAACTCCCCAGTACTCAGCCTAGATGCCAAATGCAATTTAAACCAGTCATCCAGTTAATGTAATATAGAAATAAATATATTCAGTCTTTCTTCCACTCTACATACACACCATTATGTATTATTCCTTATCTTTTTCATCACTTTCTACCCCTTTCATATAATAGCACATGATTCTTCTATCCCCTCTTACAGTTACACTGTCTTTATATTTCTTTTCTTACTTATCTGTTGCACCCTTCCCACATTGTACGGCCGTGATGCAGCTATACTCTCCATAACCCTATACACTTTGCTTTAGCTCATAATCTGTCCATTACATTATTATACTCTGCTACTGCAACTGTGTCCATTGAAAAAAAAACACTCTGTTCATTCATACTTATCCTTCTACCTCTAACTGAATGCCTGTACATCATAGATGTTTTCTCCAGGGACTTGTCAACAAAATGGCCATATCTATTTCTGCACCTCCAAATACTCCCATACAAATATTATTCCTTATTAACCACGAAAAACTGTAAAAAACATCTCAACTTGTGCAACTTTGGAAACAAACCAAAAACACAAAAGGAAAGTGAAGCCACTGATTATGTGCTTTCAGCCAGAACATTGGCCTTCATCAGAACAAACTAACTAGTCACTTCCATTATATATGGTTCTTTAAAAACATCATGACCAATGTGTTGCTGACTTCAATTAACACTTTAAAAAATAAAAAAAAAACATCAGAGCATCAAGCATCAAAATTGGAGCCTTGCTCAAAATTCATAGATAGACCATTATTAAAACTAGTACAAAAAACAGAGTATTTTATTAGGGATTCTTTTGATTTTTTGAGTAAAATCAAGAAGCTAAGAGTGGAAATTGAGGATTTTTTAGTGAAGGTTGATGTAACATCTTTATACACATGCATTCCCCATGGGTGGGTAACATGTTAATTAATAGTGGTGAGTTTGAGTTAGATGAATGTAGGTTTATGTTGAAATGCATAGATAATATTCTTTCACATAATTTTTTTATGTTTGAAAAAGAATATTTTTTGCAGAGAAAGGGGGTGGCAATGGGTGCAAGAATGGCTCCCAGTTATGCCAATTTAGTCATGACTTATTGGGAGACCAATATTTTGTCCACACTTGTAGGTAGAAGCAAAATTGTATCTTATCATCGCTTTATTGATGACCCTTTTTTTGTGTGGAGAGGGACGGAGTTGGAACTTTCCAATTTTTTAGAGGACATGAATAAAAGTACCTCTTTTTTGACATTTACTGGTAATTGGGATGCTCTTCAAGTTTGTTTTTTGGATTTAGAGGTTTTTAAAGAAAAAGATACGAACAAATTAGTTTCAGTTATTAGTTATAAAAATTTAGCAAGCAATATTCTCTTGCATTATTCCAGTATTCACTCCACTTATGTTAAGCACAATATTATAAAAGGTCAGTTGGTCAGATTAAATAGGCTTACAAGTGATGTGACAAGGTTAGACACTCTTGTAACTGAATTGCATCTTAGGTTCAAAAATAGGGGATACCCACTTAAAATTGTCAATAGTTTTCTTGCCACAGATGACAACATGGGGACAATAGGGTTAATATTTGAGTAAATAGAGATCGGGTTACATCCATGCCCTTAACTTTTACCATAGATAGTGAAGAAATAAAAAATATAGTGCCTAACAATTGGAGGATTTTAGAATCCAACAATGAGCTTAAGTCAGTAGTAGAGGATGCAACTATCTTTGTCAATAAAAGGGCAAAACATTTTAAAGAATTACTAAAAGATGGGCAGTATAAAAAGTAACAGTGGGCAGAGGTACTTACAAGTCCAAGAGGTGTAATTATTGTAAGTATATCTCAGAGGGACCATTTTTTGAGGTTTGTACTCATGAGAATATTTGGCAAGTCCCTGGGAGTTTTACTTGTAATTCTATCTTTGTAGTTTACATGGCAAAATGTTCAGTCTGTTCCTCCTTTTATATTGGAAAAACTAACAGACAGTTAAAAAATAGGATTTATGAGTGCTATTATGCCATAAAAGGAGGAATTCAGACAATGCACTTTTTAAACACACTTTAACATGTGTAGGAAAAATAATATTAAATTTTACTTTGGAGTTATCAACCATGTTCCACGTGATTTTAATGGAGACAGAAATGGGGAGCTTGATTATAGGGAGCTGAAATGGCAAATTTTGTTTAATTCTTGTAAGGTACCAGGTTTAAGCAATGGAGTGAATTATAAAGCTCTTTTAAGAAGGAAAGCTTATTACAATAAATGTAAATAGGTTTTATGTGTTAATGAATGTATTTTTTAGTCCTTTATAAAGAAGGAAAGTTTTTTAACATGAAGGAATGTTTTTTATTTTTCTAAGTGTTAATTGAAGTACGCAACTCATTGGTCATGGTGTTTTTAAAGAACCATATATAATGGAGGTGAGTAGTTAGTTTGTTTGTTCTGATGAAAGCTGATGTTTTGGTCGAAAGCACTTAAACAGTGGTATTAAAGTTGTTTCTGCCACAAGGATTCTGTGGTTTCACTTTCCTTTTGTGTTTTTTGATTTATTATTCCATATTAACCTGTACAATAAAGTATTTATTTACTTTACTTATTTATTTAGCATTTGTTCACCAGGAAAGTCGGAATGGAAAGTCATGCCTGCCCTGTTCAGTGGAGGCTGGGGAGAAAAGCTCCATATGTTATGGTATGATACACTTAAAAACAAATGACTGTAACATAATTGAGAACCAAGATGAAAACTCTCCTCTATAAATTAAGACATAATATGATAAATATAATAATTCTAACTTCAATGAGTACACAGAGAAAAAGGAAATAAAGAAAACAATTCACAATAGTTGGCATTGCAAAACATTTACAAGCTATACAATAAGTCGACTCAATTTTGACTCAATAACAGTACATGGTTATTAGCAGAAATTGTATGTACAAGTTGCTGATTTATGATTGCTGAAAGCAGGTACTAGATATAATTGCAGACAACACAGCAGGGGATGAAATAGATTGGCAGATGATGTTAGCCTACTGAAAATATTACAATTCAAAATATTACGGTTTGAAAATTATCATGAAGTCATATCATAAAAATATAATTTGATGTGTGGGAACACATTTGTACTAGAGGCAGATCACTGTAAAAGTTAAGATATGATGATGATGAGTTCTGCCAGATTAGGATTAATCTCAGATACTAGTAGGAGAGGTATTGGAGGAGAGATTATATAGACTGGAAGGAATGGAGATGGTTTTCTGGGAAATGTGTGGATGTAGAAAAAGAGAGGAGAAGTATATTTGGAGAATTTGAATAGTATATATAATGTGCTTTTAGAGCATGAGCTGTGATAAAGGTGGGAGATAGAGAGTGATACTAAACTAGTGTAGACCATGAGCAGAGAGGTATTTTGTAGATGTCGCTTAAGTCGTTTTTTGAAGTGATTCTTTTTTAGGTTAGTCTTAGTTGGAGAGAGAGGTGGAGTTCCATAGTTTGGTGATATACTAACAGTTTATAGAATTCCTTGAAGAGGGTCTCAGTTTGGTTGAAACTAAGAGAAGTTTCTTGGTAGAAGGTAGGCCTCCAGTTGGTAAGCAGTGCTTGAGACTGTGTTGTAACCAGGACAGTTATCAGGATTGTAAATTGAGGTATGTGCAGTGGATGTTTCAAGCAGTTCAGTTTAGAGCTAGATAGTTCTGGGAGTTGAAAGGTTGGTTGGCAGCAAATTTTACAGTTTTTTCTGTAGTATGATTCTAATTTTGCTTTCAGAGTGGTATGAAGATTAATTAGGACTGGAGCTGAATACATCAATGACATTTTCCTTGCTTTGTTGGTAAAATACACCTTAGACCTCTACAAGAAGCAAAGTTTCTAAAGATTTTCTTTCATTTATTTTATGTTTTGTAATTTGTGATGATCAACCTTTACATTTGCCTCTCATATGTGTATTTAGAGGGCAGTTCATCATTCAAACCCTATTGCTACAGCATGCAGTATTAACATTTAGTATGAAAGACTTACTCTTAGACTTTACTACCCTGTCCACAAGCCCATGAAATATGGAGGTAGCCACTCCAATACTGGAACAGTCTATCAAACAAACCAATCCATCCCTAATGATAATATAAGACTTATCAACAAAATCCTCAATATTGCATTCCTTAACAACTCTAGCCTGAACAACAAATGGGATACTCTAGAGCCATGGCTCTCAATAAAATTTAGCTCACATATTGTTGTTATTACAGAAAACTGGTTGAAGGACAGCATTTTCCTTTCACTGTTCATTCAAGTCAGTTACAAAATTCTCCATAATAAAAAACTAAGCTATAATATAAGTGGTCGGGCTATGTTACAAGTCAAAGAAAATGCCCCTTTAGACATTGCTGCCTCTGTTAAAGTTAACCACATAACGGCTAAGCTTCAGGTCTTGGGTCACTTAATTCTTGGAAAACACACCCACTCATAGTTTCAATTGTTTACATTTTACTCTCCTCTATCCAGACTATTAATCACCATTTTCAGGGACTATTCCATAAAGGGCATCCAAAAATAATATCACCTTAGGTGATTTCAGTTTCAGTGCAGTCAGACCAGACCAACTGTATAAAATACTACAGTAGTATAATCCAGACCAGTTAATAAAAAACATAGATAGACCTACTCCACAAGCAGAAAATGATTCTGTTATGATCCTTGTTATTACATATGGACAACATGGGTGCACTTGCATTAATTTCATTCCCAATAGCATATGTATACACTGTCCAGTGCTTTCCACAAAGTCATTTAGAGGAATAAAGGAACCACTACAAATAGTCATTGATCGTTTCTTTCCAGAACATAAACTACCCATACCTGATACAACCCCCAGCACTATAGATTGATCCCTACTCTATTCCCATGAACACCCTGTATCAGCACTTTCTTTCTTCACTCAAACCATTTACAATATTCAGAACTCTGTCTTCCCTAAAACACACAGAAGACTAACTTGTCATATATGCCTATGGCTTCAAGCATGGTGAACATGGAAGAAAAATTACCCTGGTGACCAGCTGAAACAAACATACTTTACCCTTAAAAAATAAACCAGAATAGCAACCATTTCAGCTAAACCAGCTACTGAAGGCAAAATCAGGTCACTACTGTTAGAAAACATATGGAAGGAAATGAAGCAACTCATTGGTCAATACACAAGTACCACTTACTCCACTAACTCAGCCTTGGATAACTCTAGTAATAACCTAAAAGAGGACTAAAGCCTTTATCTTCTCACCAATTCAGGTCTTCACACATACATTTCATATCATAGGCACCACACACTTAGGATTTAATGTGCAATACACAATCTCAGATATCCTATATACCCCAGTAGAATATGTCACAACTCTGAAGATCTCCCACCACTTGATGTAATACTATAAAGAGATGATATTATCTTACTGTAACCCAATAAATGTCTGTCAAACCTCCACAAAACAATATAATTCCTAGCATACTCCAAGTACTTAGGCATTACTCTTGACCCTTTACTATCATTCAATGCCCACAGTGGTAATGTCACTGAGAAAGCCCGATCACAGCTAAAATTATTCTGTAGAGTCTCTCATATTGTTCCAGCTGCTCACACAGCTATTCTTAAAAATGTACTGCTTCCCACACTACAGTATAGCTCACTCTTGCTGGCTCTGAACTCAGAGTGCAGTATCTGTGAGCTGAGTTTGGAGCCAGTAAGGGTATGTGGTGATCAAATCCGCATATTTTTTCTGCTAGCTAATTCTTACTCATACCACTCTCACCTGCTAAAAAACCTAAAATATCTCACAGTGAGTGAGTGGTTAACCCTTTTATTAAGGATATTAGTATTTAAACTATTAAATCTAGGATGTTCTCCATCTTTGTAAACTAAACTTCTATTCAGAGAATGACTACATACATTAAGATGTAGTCTAGAAGATAACCTATTTGAAACAGTTATTGGGAAAAAGGCATGGTTGACATAATGGTTAAGGTCTTCCATGCGCAAGGTACAGGATTTAATCATGACCTCCGGCTAATGTATGTATGGACTTTAAATGTTCTTTCCGTGTCTCAATGGAGTTCCTCCCACATCCCTCGAAAACATGCTAGGTATGTAGTTCTGCCTCAAAATGACATTGGAACTGGAGTGATGTACAGCAAGACAGGCTCCATGTGATTTCTTCTGAGATTGGGAAAAGTTGAGTAGACCATCTGCTTTAGGCATCAGCTGTGGTGTGCATCATCCTCTAGATCTTCTTCTGCACTGTGCAGTATACTCTAGCTAACACAACACACATCACAGCTGCATGTTGCCTTAGGGATAGCTACTCAACGGTGTAAAATTAGATCCAGTTAATTGGGTTATATTCATTAGTGTCACCAAAAATGGCCATGGGTATTTGCTGGTGCTAGGTTGGTTGAGGACCAGATCTGTGCCTGAGACATATACTAACAGTGTGAAAGGCCTATATGCCTCTACTAGCCAGTGAATGCCAGTCATAAAGCCCAACAGCCTTGAGTCAATAACCTAATGCCTGTCTGGTGACCAGCTGCCCTTCTTGGGGTATCTGGAATAGCCGTGTTGTGAAAAAGTTAGCTGGGAAATTTATCAACCAAGCAAACATGAGTTAAGGAATGCTGACTCAGTAGAGGTTCACTGACAGAATTGAACCTGGAAGTGGAGGACATGATGGCAAGGGGAAGACTGGACATCTTGTATATCCATGAGACAAGGTGTAAGGGCAGTTCAGCAAACTGATTTGGGATCCAAAATCTATGATATACTACAAATGGTGTGGGGATTGTGATGAGGAAAGTCTTCAGTAAGGGATATCATCAGAGTTTGTGGTAGATTCCTGACCATCTGAGTCGAGCGTAAAACTATAGAGCAGCATTCATAATCTCAGCCTGTGCTACACAGCAGGGTTATAATAGTGAGGAAAAGAGTGTTTTCAAGCATTTTTCTGGCCCTACTAGATCAAGGTAAGGACATAAGTTATTGATTTTAATAAGAAACCTAAATGCTCATATGGGGACAGACAGAACAGAATAGAAGGACTGCCTGGGCCATGTGGATGGGGCAACAGAAATAAACAGGGAAGGTCATACTAGACATATATCTGGTAGGACAGACCATTCTAGGCTTCTATCTGACAAATGGCTTGATGAATCAGCAAGAGAGACAGTCACAAGAGCATATTAAACAGTGGCCAACATGCAACTCATGTAGATGCTCTCCAAGCAAGGAAAGAGCTTCGGAGCAGAATAAGAGATTGCAAAATCTTCCATAGTAAAACAGTTGACTGACAGCATAAACCACTGGCAGCTCCAATACACTGCAAGCAGTGGTCTGAGAAGGCTCTAAGGTTAACAGATAATAAGCTGAAGACCTAAAAGTTGACTGGATCAAAAGCACCAGAGTTCAAGAAAATACTAAGGTCTCTAGCACTTGAGTGAGAAGAGGAAACAAATGGAGTTAAGATTGTCATCTCAAAATGGCACTTGTTTACACTATAGAACAGATATGTGGACTGGACTCGTGAGGTAGAATGCAGAAATCCAGGAAGTTATCAAAAAAAGAGGGAATGCAGGAAAAAGTGGGAGTTGAAATGATGGACAAGGCTAAGAAGGAATACTGGCAGGCTGACAGAGTCTAATGATGCAGTCACAGTAGCAAAAAAAGAGGCTTCAAAGGCACACTACCCAGCTTCTGAAAAGTGACTCAGCAGATGGTACAAAGTAAGTATATTAAGTTAAAAGGCAAAGACAGAAAAATAAAGAAGACAGTCATCATACACCCTTCATACAGGATGCCGGCAACAATCTGTTTCCCGTCCACTGGAAATGAAAGGGTGAAGAAAGGAGAGCTTTCTGCAGCTTCTAAATGAAGGAAACCCCAAGAGAAGCTGTACACAGCCTTCAATGAAAGAGGAAGAATAACTCACCCTAGAGAAGTAAGAACAGTACTAACGAAAATTAAGTCTGGGAAAGCAGATGGTTCATATGTGGTTACTGCAGTATAAGCAGATTCACAGCTAGGGTGGGAAGAGAGGGCAGCTGCCCCAGGTAGAAAGTATTAGGAAGAATAATGAACAGATGCCAATCAGTCTTGTGCATTTTACATTTGCAAACAGAAATGAAGCAGTTTTGTGCTCCAAACTTGGAAGCTGCTTGTTACAAATGTAGCAAGCAGTTTGTAGATGAGTTTTTTTTTCTTTTAACCTCTCCGTTTTTAGGTCTTAGTTGCAGAGCAAAGATACAAAAGTTCAGACCTGACTTGATCCTTTGATAAAATGTGCCAGATTGAAAACTGACTTTTTTCTCTACCTAAATGCCAGATGGGGTGATGGCAGTGAGCACCAGAATAGCAAGCAGCTACACCTCTCATCTGTTTAAGATGATGGATGAATTAGAACAGAAATGGCTCGAGGGGGTATTCATAGCAGGAGGAAGGCATATCCTAGATGGCTGGAAAATAACTATTCTAATGTAGTATAGTGTTATCAGACTACTGTGAAATTGCAAGAAAGTGCTGGAGAGGTTGATTGATAAATGAATGCTCAGAGAAGTAGAATGTAAGATGTGTGATGAGGAGTTTGGATTCAGGTCTGGATGCAGTACAACTAACCCAATATCTGCAGTGAGACATATAGTTGAGAAGTAGCTAGTGCTGAGGGAATAGTCCAACTGAGATTTCCTAGACTTAGGCAAAACATATGACAAGGTCCCATGAAAGCTAATGTAGGCTGTTCTATAATTATTTGAAGTCCTGTAAAGTTGGTAAAATCAGTGCATGCTATGTACAAGGACCCAGTGACACAAGTGTGAACAGAGTGGTTCCCAGTGGGAGTGGGTGCACATCAAGGTTTATCTCTAATCCCACTGATTTTCTTATTGTTGATGGACTACACTTGCAGACAGATTTAAGTGCATAGATCAACAAAGCTGATGCACACAAATGATGTGGCATTACAAGCAAACTCTGAACAGGAGCTTCAGCAAATGATAGAGGAATGGAATGCAAAACCAAAGGCACATGTAATGAAACTGAGTACAGGCAATAGAGTTGTCATGGCAACAAATGGGTAAACTAGAAAAATTGGAAAACTGAGATAGAAGGGGAAAATAGTGGAACACTTCAAGTATCTGAAATGGGCGGTAAAGAGAAAAGACATCTGAATGAGGAGGTCAAAGCTATAATTAAAGGCGCTACAACTAGCTAGCACAAAGTGGCAAGAGTAGTGTGTGACAAAGAATGCTGTAGAAGTTGAAAAGTAAGGTATACAAAACAGTGGTGCGACCAGTACTACTGTATGGCACAGAAACCAGGGTAGTGAAGCTCGTGCAACTCAAGAAGCTAGAGGTAATAGTGATGAAGTGGCTGAGATGTGTGGTAGGATGCACAGGTCTAATGAGGGATGAGTAGAGAGAGATTATGACCTCTTTCTTCCTGGATGAGAAACCTTTTGTAATGAGATATGCCACATAGAAGGACTTTCTGACTACAGTGGCAATGTGGTTATCAAAGGAGAGATTCCTGTCAGCCTGTGTCCACAGGTCTCTTATCACACCTTCAGTGTTTAGTGGACTACTGCCTATGTAGTAGTTCATAGGCACCGAATTTTTCCCAAAGGGAATGACAATGCCCTTTTTGGCATTGAACTTAAGGCCATGGTTCTGGCACCAGTCATTAGTGTTAGTGATGCCTTTTTGTAGAATGTCTACATCAGTTGGAGAATCAATAATGGCTCCCAGTTTGCAATCATCTGTGAACTTGGTCAGCCAGAGTCCCTTTGTGTTGGGTTGAACTTTAGAGAAGTAGATGTCAAACAGGAGAGGACCTAGGACCGATCCCTGTGGGACACCACTTGTAACTGGTTGATAGTCAGATTTCACTTTCACAGTGTGGGTTCTATTAGTGAGACAGTTGGCAATCCATCTTATTACATAGGGATTTATGTCTAGTTTAGTGAGTCTATCTATGATTCCTGAGTGAGGGATGGTGTCAAAGGCCCTGGCAAGATCTAGGTAGGCTGCGTTAACTACCTTGCCCTCATCCACAGCTCTGGTGATAGACTGAAAGATGTCTATCAGGTTGAGCAGGCATGATCTACCTTTCACAAACCCATTCTTACCGAAGTTGGTGCGCCTTGTTTGCTGTGGCATAGACTGGATTCGGGCCTGCTGGATCTAGCCTTGTTTGTGTAACTTGAGCACTAATCCAGACATTCTCTAAAGTATTCAATTGTATTTATTACTGCTTGGTTGTAACTTGATTAAAGTGTAGCTATCATTCTAAGTCTTTTGGATTAAGCACTTGGGCTTCAGACCAGTTGTTTTACATTAGAAAGGTTTGTGGCAAGCACTGTGGTGGCAGGACAGGTAGCTTTCATCCTTCTAAGTTGGGAACTGCTGATTGAGAGCCCAGTGTCCAAGGGTATTAGTTCTGGTTTAGGCACTTGGGCTTCAGGCCAGTTATTTTACATTAAGAAGGTTCGTGGTCTGCACTCTTGTGGGAGAAGAGGCTGGGCTCTGCCCTTCTGAGCTGCGAATTTCTGGTTAGAGGTTTATAGTGCCTGAATATTTGAACTGTATCTTACTGAAATTGGTACACCTTGTTTGCTCTAGCATAGACTAGATCCAGGCCTGCTGAATCTAGCTTTGTTTATATGCTTGTTGTTTGTTTGCTTGTTATTTCCCTGGAAGCTAATTCCACCTAATATGCGGCTTCTCAGCGCTTCTGTGGATCACTAGTGATATCTGCATTGCTTACTGTACTAGTTCCTTGTTTCACTTGAAAGAAAGTTACTGTTTGTCATTTTTGCATTTAGTTACTTGTAACACATTGCACTCAAGTTACCTGGCACTTGCTCACTAAAGCAATTATATAAGTCAGCACTAAAAATTAAAAGCACTACACCCTCACTCCCAACTGGCCCTTGTTTTCAATTATTAAGGAATTCCCAATATTATTCTAGCATGTCCAAAGGTCAGTTGTCAATCTCCTCTCCGGTCCAGCTGGTGAATCTGGGAATCTTGAGGCAATGTTATAACTGCCTCATGTACACAGACAACCCTTTCCTCCTCCCAGATAACACAAATACGTGCGAGAGATGCAGCTATTTAGCCAAACTGGAGGCTGAGCTCTCTCAACTCAGGACTGGCAAGACCAGACAGGAGGAGAAGGCAACTACACACACCACAAAACCAGCCTCACATAATGCTACCACACCACTGAATCAAACACATAAACACACAAAGACATACTCGGAGGCTCTGAGTAAAAATTTACCTAAACAGCAGAGGCCTCCAAAGCAGACACCCAAACAACTGCTACCTCAAGACACCCCACAAGCAGCAAATAAACCACAAAAGCAGTGTGCAAAGCAGTCACAGCCCTTAAGGCCAAATACAACACCAAACATACTTGTCATAGGTGACTCCATAGTCAGACACACTGACGTCCCACTCACCAGGCTGAACAAGGAGAGGGTCACAGTAAGCTGCCTATCGGGTGCTAGAATCCGCCACATAACACAAGCACTCTGGTCACTCCACGGCAAGTACAAATATGACACAGTCATTGTCCATGCTGGTGTGAAGGACCTGAGACATACCTCCCTGGACTACATGAAAAGAGACATAGAGGAGCTCTCTGATTATGTAGCCCAGGCAGGTATGACCCTGACCCTGAGCAGTATTCTTCCTTCACCAAGAATGATGCCACAATATAGAGGCAAGATGATCAGCTTTAACAATTGGCTTAATGTCTGGTGTCATTCAAAGGGGATCCAGTGTCTGTCTGCCTGGGATGACATGCTTGACAAGCCACGCTGCTTCGCAAGGGATGGCTTGCACCTGTCACCCCTGGGATTCCGGATATTGGCTAAGGCTCTTGCCACCCCCATAGTGCCTTTTTTAGGCAAGGCTCAAATTCTAAACCTACCACCCTAGAAAACAAAAATGGGAAGAAACTGAGGGTAATGCTGCTCAATGCCAGAAGTCTAAATCTCAAAATGCATGCACTCGAGGCCCTTCTCAGTATGGAGAACATCGATGTCTGTGCTGTAACTGAAACCTGGTTCAAGGCTCCTGAGAGCACCCCGGCACTATTAGGTTTTACCTCATATCATGCGTTCGCCCCAAAACCCGGACCACACCACAAAAGGAGGGTGTATCCATATTCATAAAGGATACCCACACCTCCAGGTTGGTGGCAACGCATCAAGCTTCGGAAACCATCCAGGTGCAACTAACCATAGGCAAAACTGCTCTACAAATTGTAGCATGCTACAGGCCACCCTCTCAAACTCAGGAACCCCACACAGCCTTCCTGAAGACACTGGAGGGTATAAATGTATCTCCAAACACCATCATATTGGGTGACTTCAACTACCCGAATATAGACTGGGAACATTACTCAAGCCCTAACTTTCTAGCCCAACGGTTCCTGGAGTTCATAAATTCAAATGCCATGGAACAGCTAGTCACTGTTCCCACGAGAGGAGAAAATATACTAGATCTCATTATCACAAACATGGGGACAAAATGCTCCACACCGGAAGTATATCCCTCATTGGTGAGATCTGATCATAAACTAATCTCACTGAAAATCCACATCCCGCCCCCACCCCAAACAAAAAAGACCACAGTGAAGAACTTCTCTAAAGCAAACTTCACACTACTCAAGACTGGTGTAGTATCCTTCAAGGCTCCTGAGCCAGTGGAACCCACAACCCAAGCTGCGGAAGCCCTTACAAATGCCTTCTATGAACACCTCCAGGACTGCATGGATCAGGCAATCCCAAATAAAACCAAGACTCTTTCCACAAAGGGTAAACGTCCAGTCTGGTGGACCCCAGCCATTAACAAACTTTACAATAAGAGGAGAAAGCTATTACATGATAGAACAAAATCCATAAAAGGGAAGTCACCCCTGATCATTATTAGTAAAAAAATACGAGCACTCATAAAATCAACTAAGGCCAGTTTTGAGAGAAAAATTGCCATGGATTCAAAGGACAATCATAAGGCCTTTTTCAGCTATGTTAGGAACCTGGGTGGAAACTCCCAGATATGCTCAGAATTAGTCCAAAATGATACAAAAATCACTGAACCCACAGACATTGCCAACATACTGGCAGACAGGTTCAGTGCAAACTTCACCCCCTCTCCTCTAAAGGAGAGATAACTATCCCAGCAGAGTGTAGCCTCCCAGACATCTCAAATGCGCAGGTGAAAGCTGCACTCTCTAAAGCTAAAAACACAGCATCAATGGGACCGGATGGTGTCCCCAGCTGTGTGCTACACGAGCTAAATGAGGAATTAAACCCGCACATAAGGCAGCTGTTTAATCTCAGCCTTACCACAGGATACATGCCCAAGGAGTGGCGTACGGCAACTGTGGTCCCACTCCACAAAGGCGGTGCCTCTACGGACCCTGGTAATTACCACCCCATAAGCTTAACAAGTCTGGTCTGCAAAGCTATGGAGAGGATCATAATGGAGCTCATAAACAAAGATATGGGGGACTTGCAGACATTGGACCCGACCCAGTTTGGCTTCGTCAAGGGCGGATCATGACTTTTGAACTTGGTCGACTTCTTTGAAACAGTCACCAAGGCCATTGATGAGGGAGAGGCAGTCCATACAGCCTACCTTGACCTTGCAAAGGCCTTCGACACAATACCCCACTCGGGTATTGTAGAAAAACTTACCAGCTTAAATGTAAACCCATATGTCACAAGATGGGTTGCAAACTGGCTTAAGGACAGAACCCACAGGGTTAGAGTTGCTGGCGCTATGTCAGACTCCAAGCTGGTCACAAGCGGTGCCCCACAGGGCTCGGTCCTTGGCCCCCTATTGTTCGGCATCTACTTCTCAGAAGTACAGGCCAACATGGGAGGACTTTGGCTGACAAAGTTTGCAGACGACTGCAAACTGGGTGCCATAGTGGAAAGTGCATCGGACACGGATATCCTTCAGAAGGGACTCACGGAAACAGATAGCTGGTGCCAGAGCCATGGCCTGAAGTTAAACGCCAAAAAATGTATAGTCATACCCTTCAGGAAAAACAAGGTAACCCCAAGCTACCATATAGGTGGCAATCCACTAAGCACAGAAGAGGTTATCAGGGACCTGGGGACCCAGGTTGACAGTGGCCTTTCTTTTGACACTCACATTGCTAAAGTGGCTAGAAAGACCTTCTACATTGCCCACCTGATCATGAAGGGATTCATATCCAGATCTAGTGATGTCATTGTTCCCCTGTACTCTTCACTTATCAGACCAATGATCGAGTACAATGCCCCATTCGGGATGTATCGCACCCGACATCTGCAGCAATTGGAGAGACCTCAAAAGTTCCTCACCAAAAGGATAAAGGGACTCCAAAATCTGTCATATGCTGCCAGATTGAAGAAACTCCAGCTCTATTCATTTGCATACCGTCTGCTCAGAGGTAACATGTGCCTGACATACAAGGCCATGTCCAACCTGGAATTAATGGACATGCTCCACCTCAAAAAATCCAAATCCACCAAAACCACTAGAGCAAGCGACTTAAACCTTAGCACGGATATAAATAGGATGTGCTGGAGGGATAGATTTATCACTCAGAGACTCCCTATGCTGTGGAATAAAATTCCGGTCCATGTGAGGCAGAGCACCTCGCTGGCTCTGTTCAAGAGAAATCTTGACCTGTGGATGGGAGATCGTAGGTTTATCCCGGGAATAATCTCTGTGTCACTGCTGGACAGAGGCACAACAAACTAATGGGCACAGTATTTTTTCATATAAGGGGTGGCGTAAGCCACAAAAATTTGGGCTAGGCTTATAAATGCCTTAGGGCAGATAGCCTAGTATAAACCTATGAACCTATGAACCTATACTGTGTGGGGTCCAGAGTTTGGCGAGTCCCTATGTCCTTATTTATAAGGTCCATAATGATGTGCTCCATAGTTTTACATATCAGACTCATCAGGCTAATGGAAGTTGGTAGTTCCCAGGGTCTGTAGTTGTGATCCTTTTGTGGAGTGGGAAGACTGTAGCAGTGCGCCATTTGGTAGGGACAAAGCCTGAAATGAGGCTGTGATTGAGCAGGGTACTCAGGTGTAGTGCCAGTTCACTTTGTAATTCATGTAGAACACAGCCAGAGATATTATCAGGTCCCATGGAAGCTGTATTCTTGGCTGGACAGTGCAAGTTTTTACCTATGTAGCCATGGTAATAAGGCACTGGCATTCCTCAGGTGTTGTGATAGGTCCTTTAGGGGGTGAAAAGGGGGTAAAGTTTGCATTGAACCTGTTGGCCAATATGTTGTCAATATCAATTGGTTATTTATATGTATTGCCGTTGTGCTGTAACTCAGAGCAGATCTGACCATTGCCATGTATATTCTTGACATAACTATAGAATGCCTTCTGGTTGTCTTTAGAATATGCAGCAATTTTGTTTCATAGCTAGCTTTAGAGGATTTGATGATGGATCTCAGTTTTTTGCTGAGGCTAACAAAGCAGTTTTTCCAGTCTTGGGACTTCACCCTTTTCTGTAGCATAGAGTTTCTTTATGGTGGAGGACCACCAGATTGGAGGAGAGCATCTTGGTTCTGTTTGGTATGGCTTGTTCCATGTATTTGCGTATGTTCTCATATCATGCATTGTTGTATGATTCGGCAGTCATGCACCTATTTTCCATTTGCATGGGTGTTGTGAAGTTAGCCACCTCTGCTTTTAGAAGACCAAAATTGGCTTTGGAGAAGATTTTTACGGTGGTTTCCTTTGGGAGGATGAGGGTGGGATGTAGATATCCATGATGATTAGCTTGTGGTCAGATCTGACCAGGGAGGAGTTGATTACTGGTTTAGCGCAACAGTCACCCATGTTAGTAATGACCAGGTCAAGGATGTTTCTACCCGTGGTGGGGGTAAGAATGAGTTGGTCCAGGGCATCGGAACTAATGAATTCCAGAAAATGTTCAGCAAGTGTCTTGGTACATGAGTAATTTTCCCAGTTAATGGAGGGGTAGTTAAAGTCTCCCAGTATAAGGGAATTGGGTTGTACTCTAATATTTTCCAGTGTGTTTAGGAATGTGGAGTGGGAGTCTTGGACATGGTGGGGGATCTATAGCAGGCTACAACTTGGATTGTAGTTTTACCCAGTGTTAGTTGTACCTGAAGTATCTCTGATGCGTTATGTTGGGCTACAAGTTTGGAGGTGTGCATATCCTCTATGAATATGGAGATACCACCGGCTTTAGTGCTTCTGTCCAAATTTAGGGTCCAAAAGGTGTGGTATGAATTATAGCCTGGTTGTGCTGGGGTGCTCTCCGGAGCCTTGAACCAGGTCTTGGTCACTGCACAGATGTCAATGTTCTCCATTTTAAGGAGTGCTTTGAGTGAGTGCATTTTGAGTTTTTGACTTCTAGTGTTGAGTAGCATAACCTCAGATTTTGTTTGCTTCTAGCTGTTATGGTGGTAATTTTGTCTTTAGGATATTGCCTAAAGAAGGCACTATAGGGGTGGCAAATGCCTTGGCCAGTATCCAGAATCCCTCGAGTGACAGGTGTAGGCCATCTCTGGTGAAGAATCGAGGTCTGTCAATCATGTCATCCCAGGCAGACAGATACTGGATCCCCTTAGAATGACACCAGAAACTTAGCCAATTGTTGAAGTCAATCATTTTCTGCTTGTACTGTGGTATCATTCTGGGTGATGGTAGGATGCTACTCAGAGCTAGGGTCATACCTGCCTGGGCTACAATATCAGAGAGCTCCTCTATGTCTCTTTTCATGTAGTCCAGAGAGGTACATCTCACGTCATTCACACCAACATGGACAATGACAGTCATATTTGTACCTATTTTAGAGTGACCTAAGTGCGTGAGTTATGTGGTGGATATTGGCACCCAACAGGCTGTTGACCATAACTTTCTCCTTATACAACCTAGTGAGTGAGATATCAGTGTGCCTTACTATTGAGTCACCTATGACTAGGGTATTGGGTAAGTTGTTTTGCCCTATGGGCTTTGGTTGAGTGGCACACTGTTTATGTGAGCTATGTGTCTCATGGTTTGTGCTCAGATGTGGTGGTTGTTTGCATTTCTGCCTTGGAGGTTTCTGTTGTTTGGGCAAATTTTTATTGAAAGCCTCTGCAAAAGTAGGTGTGTGTTTTGTGTTACTATGTGAGGGTTGTGGTGATATATGTTCTGGAGGGCTATGTGTTGAATGTGATGTGGTGCAGGTGTTATCCTTCTCCTCTTGACTGGCTAATCTAGTCTTGACTGGAGAGTGTTTGGCTTTCAAATTGGCTATATATGTGCATCTCTGGCAAGTCATAGTACTGGGAGGTAAGAGGAGATGGTTGTCTGTGTACATGAGGCAGTTGCTACACTCCCTCAGGATGCCCGAGTTCACCAGGTTGACAGGAGAAAGCAGAGGGAACTGACCTTTAGACATGCCTGGATACGAGCTCACTATATTAAGTACTGAAGCCTTTTACAGGGACAAATGTCACTCAGAGTGTCTGGGTCCATACAGAGCACTGCCAAACATTCAAAGGGAACTAATACATAGACCCTGAACATTTAAGGATGAAGTATTTAGGCAGATATTCTGAAGTTAGGAAGAAATAAAGCAGTACTTACTAAAAATAAAGAATTAGTTTGTCAAGAATGATGAAAAGAAGGGAGTCACATGAATGGCTACTACTAATGCTGGTCTCAGCACAGCCTCACTCTGTTGGGATACAATACTCCTTTGCTTCTTCTCTCATCAGAAGCAAAATGTTAGCACCAATCCCAAGAAGAGAAGCAGGCCAGAGCCTGTCTGGTGATCCACAGTCTTGTCCCAGATGATGCAAGGATATGCAAGCTTGTAGCCTTTTTCTGGAAAATGTCTCGAATAGCAACCAGACCAATCAGGTACGTTAAGCACAGACATTCATTCTCCAATAGAAACAGTCAGGAATAAATGCACTCTGCTCCTACTCTCACCAGGATCAGAATATAAGCATAGATTCCACCTATAAAGCAGTTATCACCTATAAAGCAAATATCACCTATAAAGCAGTTATTAAGCTTTCTGGTGAAAAGCAGTCTCCGGGAATTAATGCAACTGCACTCCTTCTCTCACCAGGAGAAAACAGAAACACTAATCCCAAGATGACTACTGAGAGGCAGCATGTAGGCTCTCCAATAACTGGTGGTCTTGCAATAAATGCTTAAAGGTAAGATGAAAAAAATGGTTTATCCTAAACACTGCAGTGTGCACTAGAGGAGTTAAATGTGAAAGTAGGTAACAAGTTTTGCCTGTCTAAAAAGTTAGGTTTTAGTGTAGAGTCACAGCAAGATATATTGAAAGGGGGTGGTCACTTTTTTATTCTGGTACTATGGAATACATTAAGATGGCCGATAAATTTAAATAGCTGAAGGGGAGTGATTTCAGAAAAATGATAATTTTGTGCTTACTCACACCAACCAGTAAAAGCAGAGAGGAAAATGAGATATATGGTCAAATTAACATAAGGGACAGGCAACTAGAAAGACAGTGGAGTTTAGGGACACAATAGTAACAGGGTTGGAGGGTGGGGCAAGAGACAGAGCTGTGGTCTCTTTTCAAGTTTTAATATGCAGTTAAAAGTAGAATACAAGTAAAACATGGTGTAAAGAAAACAAATCACAGTATACAAAACAGAAAAAAGGTAATAAAGTAATACAGAATACAACAAATGAAAAGCAAACTAACCTTTCCCCTCACAGCAAACCGTAGCAGAGTCTGGGTGAGCCTTTCCAGTAAAGCTCTGAAATGTTTTATTTTAGCCCCTCAGTTCACAGATAATTAACCTTAACTGACCTCTTCTAACTTATGTGTGACTCTTTAATTTCTGTCTGACTCACAAGAGAGAGAGAGAGAGAGCTCTGGTGTATTTTCAAGTTTTAATATGCAGGTAAAAGCAGAATACAAGTAAAACACAGTGTAAAAAAATAAATCACAGTATACAAAATAGAAAAAGGTAATAGACACACTTAATTTGGTCCAATTGGCTTGGCAATGCACTTATGTTGTCAGCACCCCCCTCTCTTTGGGGGTGACAGTCCAAATACAGTTAATAATCTTTTAAAGTACACATTTATTGGTGTTGAAGAAGTGGACAGCTATGGTGCTTTCCTACACCCTTCCTGCACATACCTGCCTGCCTTTCATTATGTTTTCTCCTGCTTGCACCCCATTTCCCCAATGTCCAACTTCCCAGTTTTTCTTTTCTTATAGCATTGCTAAGCTATGCTAAATGGCAGTGTTTTGCTACATGTATTTGAAAGCATAATAATCACATTCAAAAAGTACACCTGTGCCCTATTTCAAACCCAGTATCAACTCACTTGAAGAGCAGTGCACCAACCTGCCAAGCCACACAGCCAGTTAATTAGAAAGGTGTTTTAATCATAAATAGTAATTGTGATTTTCTCGCCATTAAAGTAGGAATTTAACTGGGACTCTGATAGAGAAATATATCACTATAAAGCATACATATAGTAATAGATGTAAGTGAGGTATGTCACATCAGGTAAGTGTAAAATTATATCTACAACATGTAAAAATACACCTGGTAAAAGATTATTGGAAACATAGGAGTTCAATTGGGACTCTGGTGGTGAAATACATCACTATAAAGCCATATACATGATAATAGATGTGAGGTATGTAACAGGCAGTAAGTGTACAGTTATATGTACAACATGTAAAAAAATCAGAATCAGAATCACATTTATTGGCCAAGTATGCATGCGTACAAGGAATTTGACTCCAGTTTCAGTGACTCTCCAAGTATGACTTGAATAAATGACATACATGCAGCTATTAAGAACAAGACAAAAAAGTATATATATATATATATATATATATATATATATATATATATATATATTTACACACACATACATATACATATGAGGTGCAAAGTGCAACTCAGTGCACGAAATACTGAAATAAACTCTGAAGGAAACAAGTATTAACAATATGTAAACAATACATACAGATGTGTGTGCTACAGGCTGAAGCTGATGCTGCTTCTGCAGGCAATGAGCATAGACAGAGAAGCTGAAGAATGTGCAGGACAACACCACTTAAGAGTAACTGTGGGACCTGTGGCAGTCTTGGTGTATAGGAACAAACAAGAGCCAGCAACAGGTTCCCAAATGCTTTAATGAGGTAAAATAGTGTCAAAGACACATACACTCTCCATAACCTCAAACTAGTTTCGGTGTAATACCTTCTTCAGTGAGGATAACAGCCATAATAATTACATAAGACATACTCCTTATATATACATGAACAATTAATCAACTGATAACCAAATGGTTATCCATTAATTACAAAATCAGATTTAAAGACATACTATACAATGAAACCTAGCTAATAAGTAGGAATTCTTAAATGCACAAACAGTGCATGAATAATACAGTTTAAATGTAAAGCCCAGATGTGGTGTTCAGTAACTAACAAATATATATATATTTGGTTAATATATATATAAAATACATATAAAAATACATATGTGAAGAAACATTACAAATGGTCATTCAAACCTGGAGAAAAAAGAGCTCCCAAGTGAATGATCCAGTATTTCTCTTTCATACTTAGGACACTCTGCCAACCTGTCTGGTTGGACCTATTGCCCTGTACTTTATCAATGGCACAAAATATAAATTTAGCAGATGGATGCTTAACAGTATGTTGATATAATGCATTACTAATTTTGTGAGTCCGAATATCACTACGATGTTCTACAATTCTAGTTCGAGGGACCTTGAGGTTTTACCCACATAAAAAGCTTGACACTGACATATGGCTAAATAAATCACCCAGCATGTTGAACAATTGGCAAATATACGTATATCAAATATCTTGCTAGTATTGGCACTAGAAAATTCCTTAGTTTTATTAATACTTAAACAGGAAGTGCAATGACCACACGGGAAAGTCCCCAACAGCTCATCACCGGAAAGGGTAAGTTGTCTATATGTTGCACCTCCACTGTCCTTATGTTTATAATAAGAGAATAACGTGCCCAAGGTTTTGCCCCTCCTGTAAGAAATAGAACATTCGTCAGTCAATATATGACGAAGATGTTCATTAGCCAAAAGTATATTCCAATTGTTATTCAACACATTTCTAATCAATTGATGATTTTTCCCAAATGTGGTAATAAATCTAATGGTGTCATCTTTATCAGTACCCCTACTCTGATATTTTAAAAGATCTGATCTAGACTGCTGATCTGTCCACACCCTGGCACTGGATATGTCCTTCACAGAATAACCTCTATCAAGAAATCTATAATTTAAATCCTGAATGGCATCTTCATGATCCTGAGGAGATGAATTAATCGGATTTAATTTCCCAAATTTATTACCACATTTGGGAAAAATCATCAATTGATTAGAAATGTGTTGAATAACAATTGGAATATACTTTTGGCTAATGAACATCTTCGTCATATATTGACTGACGAATGTTCTATTTCTTACAGGAGGGGCAAAACCTTGGGCACGTTATTCTCTTATTATAAACATAAGGACAGTGGAGGTGCAACATATAGACAACTTACCCTTTCCGGTGATGAGCTGTTGGGGACTTTCCCGTGTGGTCATTGCACTTCCTGTTTAAGTATTAATAAAACTAAGGAATTTTCTAGTGCCAATACTAGCAAGATATTTGATATATGTATATTTGCCAATTGTTCAACATGCTGGGTGATTTATTTAGCCATATGTCAGTGTCAAGCTTTTTATGTGGGTAAAACCTCAAGGTCCCTCCGAACTAGAATTGTAGAACATCGTAGTGATATTCGGACTCACAAAATTAGTAATGCATTATATCAACATACTGTTAAGCATCCATCTGCTAAATTTATATTTTGTGCCATTGATAAAGTACAGGGCAATAGGTCCAACCAGACAGGTTGGCAGAGTGTCCTAAGTATGAAAGAGAAATACTGGATCATTCACTTGGGAGCTCTTTTTTCTCCAGGTTTGAATGACCATTTGTAATGTTTCTTCACATATGTATTTTTATATGTATTTTTATATATATATTAACCAAATATATATATATTTGTTAGTTACTGAACACCACATCTGGGCTTTACATTTAAACTGTATTATTCATGCACTGTTTGTGCATTTAAGAATTCCTACTTATTAGCTAGGTTTCATTGTATAGTATGTCTTTAAATCTGATTTTGTAATTAATGGATAACCATTTGGTTATCAGTTGATTAATTGTTCATGTATATATAAGGAGTATGTCTTATGTAATTATTATGGCTGTTATCCTCACTGAAGAAGGTATTACACCGAAACTAGTTTGAGGTTATGGAGAGTGTATGTGTCTTTGACACTATTTTACCTCATTAAAGCATTTGGGAACCTGTTGCTGGCTCTTGTTTGTTCCTGTTCTGCTGTTGGGCCGTGCAAGCTTGAACGTGCGTGGGTTAGTGTGTTACAGTCTTGGTGTATAGCCAGAGCCAGATTGAGGGAACCTATCCCACTGGAAATTAAGGTATGTGTTTAAGGTAAGTATGTTAGCCAAAGGTATTATTAACAGAGTAAAAGACAACATGCCTGATGTGTCCTAGAACAAGGAAGGGGGTACATTAACCATTATGTCAAGCAGTTGGATAACTGCCAAGTCATGTGTTATGTCATGGTAGTCAGAAGCAGCATCAGCTTCATCCTGTAGCACACACATCTGTATGTAAAAAGTAGCTGCTACAAACATTCTCTCTGTGCTGACATAGTAACTTTAGCCCAGTAATTTCCACCCCAGTACACGAAAAAGGGAATGGAATCTACATTGAAGCATTATATCTTGTTGAGTAGTTGCATGGGATTGGCTGATTTTACTGCAAATCAGCTGTGCAGGCTGCATGTAACATTTCTGAACCACAGATTGGCTCAGAGGCAATCACCTGCTAATGACAACCATCTTAAAAAGGCAAACTTCTAGCTAGAGGAACCATTATGTATGAGAGTCAGTTGTAAGGTTAAGTCATTGACACAGTACTTATATAGCAGTATCTTTCAACAGAGTATTGTACTCCATCAGGTATGTAACCATTTTGTTTTCAACATGATGCATTTGTTTGAATATACTTAGGGGGGATGGGGATTACATCAGTAAGCCTTTCTTAGAACTCTTCTGATGACGTGTCATTGATCTCCAGCTGTGTTACACCTACAGAGGATGTAGAGTATAGCAAGGGAGTAATGCTTTGTGTTAAATAGGTACACAGGTCTCTTGGATACTTCAATTGATAGCAGTTGTAATAGTACACTGTTATTTGTTTGGCACTGTTGTTTTAAATATTATATGGGGGAGTCCTGCTATCACTACAATGGACTCCTGTGTTGGGTGTGTGACCATTCAGGAGTATCTGTCATGGCACAAACAGGAATAGGTCACTATTGCTGCTATCCTAGTTGCATCTATCCCTTTTGTATGCTTGTCACACTGTTGAATGTGACGTGTGTAATCAAGTAGTGAATAATGATAGCCTTCCATTCTTGCTGTATCTCTACATAATGTACTCCCACATATGTGATCCTGACACGTGTTCTCATTTATTTGTATTTCAGAAGATATTTTTTATTTTATTTATTTTATTTATTTATTTATTTATTTATTTAACATTTGTTGACCGGGAAAGTCCGACTAGGTTCCACAGATCCTGTTTTCAGCAGAGGCCCTGGGAGAAATGCTCCAGACACATGTCTTTAGAATGTGGGAGGAAACCGGAGTACCCAGAGGAAACCCACGCGAACGCAGGGAGAACATGCAAACTCCACACAGAAGGCACCCCCGGCCAAGAATCGAACCAGAGAACCTCTTGCTGTGAGGCGACAGCATTAATCGCTGCACCACTGCACCGCCATGCAAGATGCAAGGCACCTTTTACTGAGGCAGAAAATGACCTCATCATTGATGCTTTGCACCAACACCACCAAGTCCTGCTGTCAAGAGGGAGGGCAAACAGGCAACAGCATGCAGCCTTGTGGGATGAACTGGTGCATAAAATTAATGCTGTTGGTCACCGGAATCATACATATGAGCAGTTGTGGCAGAATGCCACAGACATGATACACTCAGCACACAGACATGCAGCGGACGTAGCCAGGGATTGTGGAGTTACTGGTGGTGGGCCTGCAGCAGAACAACCTCTCTCAGCCACAGAAGAATTCCTGGCAAACCTTGCAACACAGGACAGCTCCCAGGCATCCATCAGCCAATATGTTGTGGATGTAAGTCCACCCATTCCTCTCAAGAGGAGAATCCAGGTATGCTTAGTAAGATCAGCATTGGATTACTCTTGCATTCAGCATGTCAAGATGTATATAGCTTTACATGGGTGTCAGGTGTTTTGGTGGTGCAGGCTAGCTGCAGTTTTAAGCTCATGTAGAGATTCTGATCCACATGCCTGCTAGCAGCTACTGTGATTTTTGAGATATTTGGACATATTACCCCTGTTCTATTGTAACATGCAAAGCTGTTGACATCACCTCTCCTTCAGATATTTTCAGGATGGTCAGAAATCAGAAGAGGTCATACTCCTGCTGCTGATACGCACAAAACTGTTTTTTAAGAGATGTAGATATATTTTAATGTATTTGCTAAAATGTCATCTCAGGCCTGCTGGTTGGATTGATGGACTGTCTGCATGATTGCAAAATGGACAGATATTTTCTGAATGTCCACAGTTTAGAGTCATACCTCTGCCTTGTAGGTGTGACCATAGTGTTTGACTTGGCAGTTTTATCAGAACATTACAAATTGCCATAACTGTCAACTATGCGGATATTTGCAGAATGTCTACAGTGTACATAATTTATGTTTTGCTCATGTGATTCTTGTTTAATGAATATGTTTTTCCAAATAATTACACATTGGGGTTAGAAAATATTATCCTCATGTCCTACTATGTGAGGTTGGGGGTTATACAAGTCTGTAAAAGTGACAGCAGTGTATACAACTTATCATATATTGCACCATAGTGCTGCAGAGCATAGAAGTGTAGGCATTAATGTAGTGCTATCTCCTTTTTTATCACAGGTGACCAAGGAGGTTGGTCTTTGCCTCCTTTACAACCTGACATCAGCATCTCTCCAGACTCTGATGATGATGGTGGCCAAATTGAGGCATAGCAGGGGGTTGCAGAGACTGAATCAGACATAGAGATTTACATCTCTTGTCCATCCTCATTATCAACATACACAGCCAGTATGCCTATGCATACCCAGTCCTGAGGTCACAGATATTGGACAGTCAGAGTGTGGGGACATTGAACAGGAAAGTGTGGCCACTGTGGCTTCAGTGATTGTTGACACTAGCCATAGCCAAACAGTTGTCAAGGATCCACACAGGCAGATTGATAAGGGTGCTCATAGGAGGCCTACTGTCCCTCCACCACCTGTCACAAGTGTCTCATCATGTGCCACTCAGTGTATGTTCAGGGCCGTCATGGAGGAACAGGCACGTTCAGAAAGGATCTCTCAATGAATGCTCAGGGTAATGGATGCAGCACAGTCTGAAATCCATGGCTGCCTCTGCCGTGTTTCTGATATCCTGGAACAATTGACTGACACAGTGGAAAGAATTATGTATAAGAGAGATCACGCTATCTGTCTTGGAAGACATGTTGTCTGTAATGGAACATTTCACTGGAGTTGAATGTCGGCCTCATGGGCATAGGTCAGCAACTACATCTGCTGAGAGTCAATGTGCTGTGCACAGTCACACTCCCATAGTGGCAATACATCCAGAGCTCCAGAGGGGAGTGTGCTGTCCACACCAAGCCATAGCAGGCCATGGGCTTGTGGTCCTGGGCATTCCCATGGAGGACATGCTTCCAGCAGACATCAGTCATACTCAGGCAGTAGCACAGCATCTGACTTTGGGCATGGAGGTGCCAGTACATCTCCTAGCAGAACTGAGATAGTTCTCATGTTTGGAGGGGGGATGATGAAGTGGCAGCTCTACCATGCATGGCTCACAGCTGTCCAACATGCAAACACATAGGGTTAGCACTGAGTTTGGCTGTGTTCATGCAGACACTCACACACCACTGTCACAATGAGGGCACCTAGAGACACACATGCAAAATTTCCATGGTCCATCTTGCCTGCTTCCCTTCCTGACTCACACACACACACTTGCCAACCTATTGGGTTAGCCTAGGCCTCCTGCACCCCCACACAACACCCTGCGTAAGTGATGATAACTGTGCCTCATCCTTATCATCTTTTTTGTGGATGTAGAAAAATAAAGCTATGTGTCTGATGCACAGGGTGACTATCTACATAAATATGAATTAATTTCATCCATTGTTGCTGTATACATGATACTTGTATTGGTCATTTACACATATTGTACTTTGCCATTTAGAATGTGTATAGCATCATTTGTGTACATTATGATGAATGCTGTTGTAAGGGCTGTGGAGTCACAGAATGAAATGTGCCTAATGCAAACCTCTCAACCATACCAAATTCCTCAGTATTTACCAGTTTTGAGGGATAAATAATGGGGTGCCACTAATTCTGGAGTGGCCATTTCAGTTCCTGATTTTCTTCCATTTTTTATTTGCAAGATTAAAGTTAGATTGTTAAATTAATTGGATGAGTAGCAGAGAGTGAAGGTAGAGCTGTCTGTGGCTGACTGGCTGCACACATTACAATTTAAATTAAGTTCTTCAGAGTCTGAGTCTGGGAGTCTGCCCTGTGCTCACCTGTGTCCACTCTGCAGGAATCAGGAGGATTCAGGTTGAGCAAATTTATCTCCAGCTCCAGGAGGTAAGTAAAAAAGAAAAAAAAAGTATGCCTAATAGAACTGCAGCAAAGCAATTGGAAACAGTTCTGCAATCTGCTGCACCCTGCATAGACTTACATCCTTCATTTATTGTTAAAAATAGTTAGTGGTGCTGTTTTCATGTGATTGTGTGTGAATGATGTGTGACTGATGTGTGTGTCTTGAATGTGATGGTCATTACAGTAACTGCTAATGGGATTGCTTTATCTTTAAATAAAAGTGAACTAATTGATTCATTTTCATCATAGCTCGAGTGTCGAGCATCAATTCAAACTCAAAATCAAATCCTCCTTGACCTTAAACCAGGAGCTGAGTGTACTGGTGCAGTATGAGTAATCCAGCAAAGATATCCAACACTATAAAGTCCAAAGAATGCCTCCGCACACCAGCAATGATACAACCTGTATTTAATTCCATACAACAAACAAACGTGCAGAAAAAAGACACAGCTAATAAACAAACTATTCAAATAAAACAGATTTAGCGCTTTCTTCCACCTACAATGTGGACTTCTTCAGAATCAACAAACAATTCAGCAAGGACCAATTTATCAACTTCTTGGCGCCAAAATTTAAAAATTCCTTTTAAATTTTAAAGGTGTAGTACTAACTAAATCCATGGAGTTGGCTTTAGTTATTTGACCTCTGTTTTCATGAATAAGGAAGTGAATGCTGATGTAAGTGAGTAAGAGGGCTGCCATAGAAGTCAGTCCTCCCTAGACACGTAGATTTATCCCCCTACCCCAAAGTGCAACAAAAGACTATTCTGCTAAAGGATAGTAATATGTGCTTGTGACACAACCAAACTCCTCTTCTGACCTGTAATGGAAGTTTTAAGCCTGTAGTCTGAAAAAAAAGTGATTTGATTTCCTTAAAACAGTCAAATGATGAGACTAACCTTCCCGGAGAGCTGCACGTTTTTTTATGGAAGACTCAACTCAAGCAAGTCTGAAAATGTTGCATACTTAAAATATTAGCCATTTCACATTCATTTTATACAGGATTTTGTGTGGCCATATTCATTTTATGTGACATTGTGTGTATGTGAAATGCCCCATTTAGGAGGACTTGGTGGTTATTGTTATTCAGGCTCAAACCCTGTACCCTGTATAAGGGACAAGAGACTGAATTCTCTACCCATAACACCATTTGTGATTCAAGGAGTTGAGTTCATAGCTCTTAATTGTCCAGATTTTCACAGAATGTCTGGAGTTTTTGGCTCATATTTTTTGTCTGTTCCTCTTAAAATGTGTGTTTTTCTGGCAAATCATTGAGGACTGAATTCATTAAATAATGACAGCCATTTAAGTTCCAGTCTTCCTATCTTTCAGGAAATGTATGATAACAAAACATTTTATTCTAGCAACATTGCAAGATTATTCAAGCAATGTTTAAAATGTGTTGGCTTTTTCCAGATTTCTTGTGCTGCAAAGTTGAGAGATATAGTTGTGTGTCAAGTGCATTTTACAAGGAGCTGAGAGCTTGAGGGGAAGAGACGTTTAGTGTTGCTTATTCCATGTCTGTTTGCAATGTGCAGATGTTTAGCAAATTATATCACTATTTTGCTAAAGTGTTTGAAAGCATTGTTAGATGCATAACAGGTAGTATACTTGCGTTTGATGCAAAAGGCTATGGGTTCTACTCCCACATTATGTAGATGGATTGCTGATAATGTACTGTGTTGTACTTTAAAAGAGGTAGATGCTGTAGTCCTGAGGATGTCCTCATTTGGAGGACATACCTAGTAACTATGAACTTGTTATTAGTTTGCTATCCATTCCCTATTGCAATATTACCAGCTTATTTTTAATGTAACATAGGCAATTTATTCTTCAAGGGTAACAGGCACTTTATTTGTAGATGAAACAATGCAATATAAAGTTGTTTTCTAGCAGCAACTTCTTCATTAGTTACAGATCTCTAATGTAGAATTATTTAGATGGCTTTCACTTCTGCAGAGATTGTGCATATTTACTGATATTGCTGGATTCTAATGCCATAAGTTTAAGTGGACTTTTATGATAGAAATGTTCTGAATTGGGCAGTTTTGTCATTATTGGTTCATGCATTTCATTTCATTGCTTACTGGAAAAATGTTCAAAACAATAAATTTAAAACATGCTGTATTGTCAAAGGAATAAAATGTAATACAATCAGGTAGGTGAATCAAAGAACACATGCATGTTTGCATGGTCCTAAATATGTGTGCAAGGGGCCTATGATTTGAAAACAGCCCAAAGGTAAACTTTATCTGCTACTGGCCAGATGCATTTTCTTTGAATGTGCAATGCTGTTTCAATGAATGTGAGTTTCAAGGGCAAAGAAGTTTTAATGCCAAGTCTGCTTTCATTGTGAGACTATATTGTTTTATTTAGCAGATATCTATCAGAGCTTGTGCTATAAATTTTAAAACAAAAGTTTAAAATTAAATCAAAATAATCACTATAGAAGTAAAGCATAAAACAGTATGTACATTACAGTGTTTATGGTGAATGGGGAGAAATAGCCAAGTAATGGGAGACTGAAATGGCTGCAGGGGGCCCATAAGACCATGATTTTGTGAGGGGGAAGGGGTGGCAGACTCAGACATCCCCGGGTGACCCAAACTCTAGCTACACCACTGGAAGGCCAAAAATACTTCTGATGCATATAGAAGAGATGCAAAGTTGTTCCTGTGGGATGCCTTGAGGAAGGCTTGCAGTTAATTTGTTTTTAAAAAAGAAAATCGTATTTTAGTTTTTTTACACAAGTTCAAAGTTTGGTACAGTTCCAAATGTTAATATAAATAAAACACTATTATTCTGGTTATATTTTGTGTTTAATATTTTGTCTGTTCTTCAATTTGCTTTTGAATGTTGGTATCCCACGATTCCATTGGAATGGGTGGGGGGGTACATAATTATGTATGCACATTGTATGTTAATCACCTACAGATTTTTGGCCAGTTATAGCTACTTTTTGTGGGCCTTTGTCCCGATTTTTGATGTTTCCAGGTTGATAGGTATGGTCTCATGGACATTTTTATGTTTAACTTTCAGGACTGTGTTGGACACACTGATGGGTATACACCTACAATCAACCCATGAACGTTAGAGAACAGGATTGAATGTCAGCACAGGAGAGAAATGTCCTCAGAAAGGTAATACAGTATAGGTTCATAGGTTCATAAGAGTTTAGTAGGCTAATGAACAGGGCTTATTTAAGCCAAGCTATGATTCCTAAATCTCTGACAAGGTATTATACCCTTGATACGTGTAAGCAGGGTTTTGGGAGATGAAACACCTATAAGCAGGGGCCTGGGAGATTAAACATTTACAGTTTCCATGTCCATTAGAGACATAGGTCCCAAACCAGGGATGATTGTCCTGTTCCCCATCCAGTTGTGTAAAGTGCACTTGATTTGCATTAGGGTGGAACTCTGCTTCAAATGGTTGGGGAGCCTGTTCCATATAAGGTGCAGACTCTGTGATACATACCTGTCTCTTCAGTATGTCCTGTTTATACCACAGGTAACATGTAGGTCTGTAGAATGGGTAAGTCTGGTGCTAGCTGTTTCATGGATATGCAGATGGGCCACATTGTGGTCTGACAATGCCCTGTATGGCAGGCATACATCTCCCCCTCCAAAGGCTGTGGGACACAGAATACAGGGAAATAGCCTTAACGTGGCCTGCATAGGATATTTTATGTACTCCCTGTATTGGTTTAAGGAGGAACATGTGTGGATGTTGCAGTTGTTGGATATGCCTGTCTAGATACATACCAAAGGTGGAATTGCACTCAATGGTAGGTCTGATGAATGTAGAATACACTGGAACAATGACTTCCTTGGACTTACATGCCATACCTTTGTTAATAAGTTGTGCAACATAGAATTATTTCCTCAATACTTTAGATAAATGACAGTCAAAGGCTAGATTACTACCTATATGTGTCCCTAAGTCCCTGACTAATGGGTCAGCTGTTAGAGGTGTGCTGTCAATATGATAGATACCAGGGGTGGATGACTTCCCAAAGCATAGTATTGTGCATTGAATAGCATTTAGTGTTACTCTATGGCTCTGACACTAGTCCCTCCTGGAGAACATTTGTGCCTGTGGGGGATTCAATGACAAGTCCTAATTTTCAAACATCTGCAAATTTAGTCAGCCAGAAGCCAATGACAGTGGCATTGACTTCAGAAAAGTAAATGCCTAAGAAGAGACTCCAAGGAATGATTCATGAGGGAGCTCACTTGTGACTGTCTTGTTTGTAGAGTTGGACTCCCCTGTGCCAACTACCTAGTTCCTGTCTGTGAGCCACTTGGTTATCTACCATCTGATATAGTATTTTGTACATAACCTCTTGAGTTTGTCAACAAAGCCTGATGGAGGTATAGTGTCACATGCCTTGTCAGGCCATGGTAGGCAGTGTGAACCATTTTTCCCTCATCCATTGCTTTGGTTACCTTCACAAATATGTCCACCAGTTTGGGTAGGCATGATCTGCCCTGAACAAAACCAAACTGGGTTTGGTCCAGTGTCTGGAGGTGTACTACATCTCTATTGATCATTTCCATGATAATTATTTTCATGGCTTTACATATCAGACTATTGAGATGTCTTGGTCTATATTCTCCGGGGTCTGTAGATGGCCCACCTTTATGCAGAGGGATGACTGCTGCTGTTCTTCATTCATGAGGCATGAAGCTTGTTTGGTGGCTACAGTGAAATAGTAATTCCAGAGGCCCTGAAAGGTCATGTTTCATGCTATTTGGAAGGCATGCTGGGATATTGTTTGGGTCCATTGATGCATTGGACTTGTACTTAGAGCATTAAGGATCTATTCCCTCATGATAGTAGGGTTACTTATATCTGATAGCATTTCCTGAAGGAAGGTTGAGGTGGAGAGAGGGGTAAAGCTAGGGTTCAATTTATCAGCCAGGAGGTTTGCTTTTTCTTCTGCCTCATTATAGGTGGTTCAATTTACAATGAAATGTGCACACAATTGTGTTTTGCCTTTGACGATGCTAACATACCAAAAGTATGCTTTGTGATTGTCCTTTGCTTGGGAGCTGAATTTACCTCAGATCTGGCTTTGGTAGACCTCATTTGACCTGTCTTTTTTTCGCTTTGATAAGAATGCTTTTATCCTGCTGTGTGCTGCACCTTCTACATTTTGCCATGAGTTTCTTCCTTCGTTTACACATCCTATTGATTCTGTGATTCCACCAGTGTGGTTTGATTTTCAGTTAGTTCTGTACTTCTCCCTGGTGGGTATGGCTCCCTCTATGCAATTATTAACATGCTCATACAGGGTTTACAGGGTTTGTGTGAATACTGCTGCATAGACTGCAGTGTTTTCAGTGTTTATGTGGGCTTGAGATTTGGCCAGCTTATCACCTAATAGCTGGAGGTTAGCCTTAGAGCAGTTAGTTCAAAAAATAAAAACTGTTGAAAAAACACAAACCGCAAGTAATGCTGATAAAGATTGTTCGGCAGAATGTTTAAATGTTTAAAATCCTGGTTTAATAAGCGCTTTCGGTGGGGTCAGTGCCTCAACTTCATCAGACCCTTGTCTGATGAAGGTGAGGCACTGACCCCACCGAAAGCGCTTATTAAACCAGGATTTTAAACATTCTGCCGAACAATCTTTATCAGCCATAGAGTAGTTACTGAATATTCCATGTCTAGCTGGGGGTCCTTGGTTCATTTTTACTTCAAAAGAAACCAAGTTTTATTCAGACCTTACTATGGAAGTCATTACAGTACAGGGTTGTGCATGACTCACTCATATCAATGAGGACCAGATCCAGTATGGCTGCACCCCTGTTTGGTGTATTGGCTATCCAAGCCAGGGAGCTTGTGTTTACAAAAGGCAAGAATCTCTGTGCCAGCATGTTTGTTGTCATATAGGATTCCCAAAGAAGAGTGAGATAATGTAAGTCACCCATGAATATGGTATTAGGTTGGATGGTTAGTGTTTCTAATAAGATTACATACAAGGTATGGGTGCCAGGGTCATAGATGAGGGCCTATAGCTTGCATGGAAGTAGTATTGGATTTTGCCTATCGTGAATTGAACCTGGAGGACTCCAGTGCATTGTTGTGTTTGACCAGCCTTGAAGTATCTTTAGATTTGTTGTATATAGAGACACCTCCATCTTTAGTCCCTGCTTGTTAATTAGGTGGTCCTATTGTGAGGAAGGCATAATAACCTTGCACTGTTGGTGTGCTCTTTGCGCCTTTAAGTCATTTGTCACTACCACACAGCCATCTTCCTAGAGCTCAAATACATATCTCTAAGTACAGGCTAGAGAGGTATGTCGCAGGTCACGTATTCCCACGTGGACTATGAGTCATATCATATGAAATTACTAGGCTAATGGCCCTTGGGCCCTTACAAGCCTAGCCAAGTTCTACCCTTATTTCCACAATCAGCAGCAATTGCCCTGGTCCAAGAGGAACACAGGTGGAACCCTCAGTGTGAATTTAGGGCTACATATCCAATCGTCCACAATGTGTTTGAAGAGGGCCAATGAGGTGCTCTGTTCGACATGAAGTGGGAGTCCATTCCAAAGGTGTGGTAACCTCTTGGACAGAAATCTGACCCTCCAACATGCTCTAGTACTCTCACATACCAGTTTAAGGTCTTTAGAGTGAGTAACCCGGGTACCATTTAATTTAGGCATATGCAGCATTCCAAATAAAGCATGATCAAAGATTGTGTTATATGCAAGGCATAGATCACTTATGATTAGTCTGTATGAAAGAGAATGAAGTGACAATGATCTCGATGATCCACATAGGACAGCTGTGGAAGACCTTGAATTATCCTTGAGAGGAACCTTTGTGGTCTCTCGATTGTTGCAGGTGCTTAGAAACATTCATACCAAAAGGGGAGTTGTAGTTCATGACTGACCTGATGAGGGGAGAGTACAGACAGGTTATAAGTTCTTTCATTTTCTGGAAGCAGTGACCTTACTTAGGAGATGAGCAATATACAATGCCCTGCTTACCACTGTGGAGACATGTTAATCAAAGGTAAGGCTACTGTCAACCTGTGTGCTCAGGTTACACACTAGTGAGTACATACTTAGTGTTTTGTTATTGATATGGTAGTTAGCAGGAACATCGCACTTACTGAAAGGAATGATAATACATTTTTTGCATTGAGTTTAAGGCCATGACTTTGGCATCAATCATGGATGTGTGTGTGTGTGTGTGTGTGTGTGTGTGTGTGTGTGTGTGTGTGTGTGTGTGTGTGTGTGTGTGTGTGTGTGTGTGTGTATAAGACCCGCTTGTAGAATGTTGCCATCATTTGGAGACCTAGGTTACAAACAGTAGGGGTGCCAGAACAGATCCCTGTGGATCACCACTGGTTACAGGTGTGCTGTTGGAGGTGAATTCCCCTATTTTCACTCTATGAGTTCTATCAGTGAGCCAGATAGTGACCCATCTAATGGATGTAATGATCGATACCTGGCTGGATGAGTTTGTCAATAATGCCTGAGTTTGGGATAGTGCCAAACCCCTTGACTAAGTCTGGGTAAGCTGTCTGTACAGATTATGACTCATCCGGGGCCTTGGTGACTGTCTTGAAGAAGTCCACAATATTTCACAGGCATTATCTTCCTTTGACAAATCTAAACTGAGTAGAGGCAAGTGTTTGGACCTTACCTGTATCTTTATTGATAAGGTCCATGATGAGTTGCTCCATGGCCTTGCAGGTAAGACTAGTCAGGCTAATAGGTACATAGTTCCCAGAGTCAGTGGAAGCATCACCTTTGTGCAGGTGAATAATGGTGGATGTTTTCCATTCATCTGCGTTGACGCCTGTGCTTAGACTAGGATTGAAAAGAGTACCTCATGTTGTTGCCAATTCTTGTTGGAGCACATGTAGGACACACTCTGGCATGTTAGCAGGTCCCGTAGATGCTGTGTTTTTGGCCTTAGAGAGGGCATTTATGACTTGCTCATTACAGATGCAAGGTAGGGGTCAGGTGGTAGGGATGTCATGGGTTATGCGTGGAAGGGATGGGGGAGTGAAGTTTTCACACAACTGTCAGCTAACATGTTAGCTATGTCCACAGGGTCAGTATAAGTGATATCATTAACTACCAGTTCTGCACAAATCTGTGCCTGTCCTTTTAGTTAACGGGTGTAGCTAAAAAAATGTCTTATGGTTGTCCTTAGTTGAGGAATCTAATTTGGAATCATAGTTTGCCTTTGAGGACCTCACAATCAGTCTTATTGTCTTGTTTAAGATGAAGAGGGTGTGTTTCCAGTTTAGTGATCCCTTCCTCTTACTCTTAATAGAGAAATTTGTTCCTCTTATTTTAAAGCCTGTTAATGGTAGTTGTCCACCAGGCAGGTTTGCTCTTCCTTGTGGAGTTTGTTTTGGTCCTATTAGGTACAGCCAATTCAATGCAGTGAAACGGCTCTTTGTATAAAGCATTGATGTAGAACTCGGCATAGTAGCCAGTTCCACTTGAGGGGGAAGGTATAGTACAACTATTTATACCATCTTGTAGGCAGTAATAATGTGCTTTGGAGAAGTGTTTTAGTTTCTTTGCTGTTTGTGGGAGTGATAGTTACATTGAATGAGACTGATTTGTGGTCAGATATCACTAGGGAAGACCTCACAGTGCTGGTGCTGGAGTGCCCCCCCCCCATATGGGTAATCACCAGATCCAGCATGTTGGCACCCCTTGTGGGGGTGTCAACCAGCAGGTCCAGTGCATTGCAGTTAATGAAGTCGAGAAAACTTTGGGAAAGTGAATTACAGCATGAGTAATTTCCCTGGTCAATGGATGGTTAGTTAAAGTCACCCAAAACCAGGGTATTTGGATGTATTTTGATAGATTCAGGTAGATACAAATAGGCAGAGTGGGTGTCCTGATTCACAGATGGGGTTTTGTAGCTAGCAATGACTTGAATATGTGTCCTACTAACAGTTAATTGCACCTGAAGTATCTCCAGGGAATCCTAATATTTAACCAATCTGGAGGTGTATTTATCTGTAGTGAATATTGATACACCACCTCCTTTAATTTTCACACCTTCAGTTTGTGGTCTGAATGTGTAGAAGGAGGTGTAGCCCAATATGGTTTGGGTGCTCTCCACAGCTGTGAGTCAGGTCTCCATGGCTGCACAAGTGCGTAAGTCTTCCAAGGTGAGGACTGCTTCCAGTGGCTGTAATTTCATGTTAAGACAACTAGCGTTTAGCAGCATGACCTTGAGGTTTTTTTTTTTTGAATTCTCACTTCTGGAACTTTGTCCTTGAGACACCACCTAAAAAGGGCACTATGGGGCTGGCAAGAGCCTTGGCCAGTAGCCAAAATTCCAGGTGTGACAGATGAAGAACATCTCTGGCAAAGCATTGGGGTCTGTCAATCATGTCATCCCAGGCTGAAAAATACTGTATCCCCTTAGAATGACACCAGAAACCAAGGTAATTATTGAGGTCAATCAATTTCTGTTTGGATTGAGGCATCATCCTAGGTGAAGGTAAAAGTGGCTGCTTAAGCCTAGGGACATAGCCTGAGACACATAGTCTGAGAGTTCAGTTATGTCTTTCTTCATATAGTCCAGAGAGGAACATCACAAATCATTCACACCAACACGGAATATGACAGAATCACAACTGTACCTTTTTTTGGGATACTTGACTGTATTTGTGATATGGCAGATCCTGACACCTGAAAGACAGCTGACCATGATTTTCTCCTTATCCAGCCCAGTGAGAGGGACATCAGTGACACTCACAATGAAGTCTGCGATGACTAAAATGTTGGATTGTGTGTTGGCTTGCCTTATGGACTTATAGGTTGAGCCTCCATGAGATGTAGCTCTATGTTTTGATATGTGTGTTGTTTTTACAGAGTACATTTGGGGCTACTAAGTGTATTTGTCATCTGCACTTTCTCTATGAGGTCTTTGTGATTTATGAAGCTTACATTTCAGTATATTCTGCATACGTCTGCTTTGAATTGTATGTGATGGTAGCAGCATGTGTACTACTATCTTATTGACATTAGGAGTGCAGTCATGTGAGAGCTTTGCCTCCAGTGACATTATGTAAATACATCTCTCACATGCTATATCAGTTTATTTGAGAATTAACTGGTTGTCAGTAAACCTGAGGCAATTTCTACATTGCCTCATGAACTCATATCTAATAAGATGGTAACGGTCACAGTGGGAAAGGTCATATCCATGGGAACAGACCCTTTTTTTAATTAAACAATTGTATTGAGAATATCAGTCAATGCCACGAGTATCTGTTTGCAACAATGGTAACAGTGCTTGTCACTGCAGTCTAGTTGTCCTGTGTGTGACTGGGTATTGGAGTAAATTCCATCATGTTTTCCCAGGAGAAATGTCACTCAAGGTGTCTGAGTCTGTGCAGAGCAATGACAGACACTGGAGGGAAACCAGTACATACACCCTGAAAAGTTATGGATGGATTATTTAGGTAGGTAGTCTGAATTTAGACACAAAAGCGCTTACTGAATACAAAGAATTACCTTGCGAAGAATGCAGAAAAGAGGGGAGTCGCATGAATGGCTACTGTCTGTCTACTAATACTTCTAGTCTCACCATGGCCACACTCTGCTGGGATACGATGCTCCTTTTCTTTTCCACTAACCAAAAGCAAAATGTTAGCACTACTCCCAATTTAAGAAGCATGCCCCAGCCTTTTGTTGATCCACACACTTGCCCCAGATGATGCAAGAGCCTGTAGGCTTGTTGTATCCTTTTCCAGGTAGATGCCTTGAATAGCAACAGACCAGTCAGGTCAGTTTTGCATGTTAAATGTCAGGTGACAGATATGCAAGGTTGTTTTAGCAAGGTTCACAGTGGCAGTCATCCATGTTAGGTAACAGTTCCACAGCAAATCATGCATCCTGCCCTTTAACAGTGTAATGGAGGTGATCAGCATGACATGGGTGTGAGGCTTACTGTAGAGAAGTGGCCAAATTTGGGAGGTGTTCCTGTCTCTCCTTTCTCTCCAGAATGTCTGAGGTATGTCATACTGTACATTTAGTTTCCTGGGCCACCAAACTGTAGTCCCACATTATTTCACACAAAATCCATTTCCTGTCTGGGTATTTGACAGGCATTGTAAGCGTGCAAGCCCAAAGTACTTACTGCAAAGCTGAACAGGTTTTCTGTTTATGCACAGACAGCCACATCTTCACTGCAAAGAGTACATACAGAGAGTATGTTTGAGGCTGTGAACCCCAAGGGTGCAGCAGCATGACCCTTACTTTGCTGAAGTTGTAAATTGTCATATTTGTAAGTTTGCTATTGCAACCCTGCTTAATAACAGGATTATGGTTCAGGAAAGTACCATATGCCTTGCAAAGCAGCGTACTCAATACACCATGTTATCCAACACTGTCAAGTACTGTTTTAACTTAGAATGACACCACAAAGCTAATAACATGCTAGGCTAACAACCACAAGGGCTTTTTTAAGCCTAGCCATGCATCCCAAATCTCTGACAAGTTCTGATACCCTCGATAAGTGTAAGGATGGGCCTGGGAGATGAACCATTTACAGGTTATCTGTTTGAATCAGAGACATAGGTGCCAAACCAGGGATGAATTTCTGGTTTCTCATCCAGCTGTCCAAGTTGCACTTGAATTGGATTAGGGAGGAACTCTGCTTCACATGGATGGGGATCCTGTTCCATAGACAGGGTAGTCTCTGGGATACATACCTATTTCTCCAGCAGGTCGTTTTTATATCACAGGCAAGGTTTAAGTCTTTAGAATGGGTAATTCTGGTACTGTTTGTTTTGTGGATGTGCAGGACGTCCATCAGAGTGGGTTCTGACAATGCCCTGTATGCTAGGCATAGATCTCCACTCAAAAGCCTGTAGGAGACAGAATACAAGGATAGGGTCATGAAGCAGTCTGCACAGAGCATATTACTTACACCCTATATTCTTTTAGTGAGGAACCTCTGTGGACGTTCCAGTTGTTGGATATACCTGGTTAGGTACATACCAAAGGGGGCATTGTGCTAAATGATAGGTCTGATGAATGCTGAATACAGTGAAACAATGACTTCCTTGGACATAGATGCCATACCTTTGTTTATAAATTGTGCAACATAGAATGATTTCCTCACCACTGTAGACACATGATGATCAAAGGCTAGCTTACTATCTATCCATGTCCCTAATTCCCTGACTACTGGGTCAACTCTAAGGGGTGTGTTGTCAATGTGATAGTTACCAGGGATGGATGACTTCCCAAAGGATACTATTACATCTGACATTTATGCATCTGTTAGGCCACTGCCTGACCATGGCTTGCTGTGAAGTATACACAAGCAATAATCTCTTGCTAATGCCATTAGCAGTGTCTGTTGTAGAGATGTGGAGAGAGTCCCTGACCCTCTACTCCTAGACCACACAAACACAGCATGTGAGAGACTCAACCCTTAAGAATCTTGAATCCATGTTCTCTCACACACCAGTTAATACATATGACAGTGTGCGGGCTATCAGCATGCACACCTTACCTCCTACTCCACCCAAGCCCACATCATACATACCTGCATATGTAGAGGTCATTAGCAGAAACATACCTAAACCCAAGACACCTACCAAACACAAACACAAGCATGCTACACGTAATACCTCCTCTTCAGAACACATTACATATAGTAGCTCATGAATCAGCGTCTCCTTGGTTAAACACCTAAGCCAAAACACAAAATCAAAATATAAGTCATAGGTGATATCATCGTGAGACACACTGATATTTCTATCACCAGATTGGATAAGGAAAAGGTCATAGTCAGCTGTCTGTCAGGTACCAGGATATGCCATATCATACACACACTCGTGTCTCAACAACAGGTACTGTTTGACTCTGTTATATTCCATGTTGGTGTGAATGACTTGAGACATATCTCTCTGGACTAAGTGAAGAGAGACACGACTGAATTCTCCGACTTTGTGTATCAGGCAGATATGTCCCTAGCCTTAAGCAGCATTTAACCTTCACCTAGGATGATGCCTCAATACAAACAGAAAATGTTTGACCTCAATAATTACCTTAGTTTCTCGTGTCATTTTAAGGGGAAACAATATATGTCACCCTAGGATGACATGACCGAAAGACCTCGATACTTTGCCAGAGTTGGTCTTCATCTGTCATCCCTGGGATTTTGGCTACTGGCCAAGGCTCTTGCCACCCCAAGAGTGCCTTTTTTAGGCAATGTCTCAAGGACAAAATTCCAAATCTATAAACCACATCTACAGACAACCTCAAGGTTATGCTGATAAATACCATAAATATCAACACAAAACTGTGCTCACTGTAAGCTGTCCTCACCTTGGAAGACGCAGACATTTTTGCAGTCACAGAGACCCGTTTCAAGGCTGTGGAGAATGCCCCAGCCATACTGGGTTATGCCTCCTTCCACATGTTCATAAATCAAACAGAAGACGTGAAAACTAAAGGAGGTGGTGTATCAGTATTCAGTAAGGATAAATACACATCCAGGTTGCTTAAAAGTATGATTCACTGGTGACACCTCAGGTGCAATTAACTGTTTTTTGGGCACCCATTCAAGTCATTGCCAGCCACAGGACCCCCTCCATGGATCATGACACCCACTCTGCTTATTTGTATCTACTTGATTCTATCAAGATACATCTGAGCAACCTGGTTTTGGGTGACTTTAAATACACATCCATTGATGGGGTAAATTACTCCTGCTCAAACTCAGTTCCCCAAAGGTTCCTTTTCTTCATTAACTGCAATGCCCTGCACCATCTGGTTAACACCCCCACAAGGGGAGCCAACATCCTGGATCTGGTGCTTACTGATATGGGGAACCATTTTAGCACCCTCACTGTGAGGTCCTCCCTGGTGAGATATGACAACAGATCGGTCTCATTTGAACTAACGATCACACCAAACCCCACTAGCAGCAGCTAAACTGAAAAACTTCTCCAATGAAAATTATAATCTTTTATGGGATGGTATAAATAGCTTCACTGCACCTCCTTCCTCAGATGCAACTGGCAACTATTGTGGGAAGAAATAGCCAGGGAATGTTTATGGCTAGGCTTGTACAGGCCCTAGGGCTGATAGCCTAGTACCAACCTATGAACCTATGAACTATGCCAAACTATACACCAATGCTTTATACAAGCACCTGTAAAACTGTATTGACTCTGCCATAACTGGTAGGACCAAAACAAGCTCCTCAAGGAAGAAATAACCTGGCTGGTGGACAACTCCACTTAACAGGTTTTACAATAACAGGAAAAAATTGCTGTCTTAGAGTAAGAGGGAGGGAGCCCTCCTTAACTATAAACACTCCCTCCACAGCTTAAACAAGCAAATAAGACATCTTTTGAAGTCCCCCAAAGCAAATTAAGTCCAAATTAGTTTCCTTAACAAAGGACAACAACAAGGCATTCTATAGTTACATCCATAATCTAAAAGGAAAGGCACAGATTTGTGCCAAACTGGTAGTTAATGATACTACATATACTGAGCCTCTGGACATAGCTAACCTGTTGGTGGACAGGTTCTGTGAAAACCTCACTTCCCTGTCCCCACCACATATACCCCATAACATCCCTACCACCTATCTCCTACTTTGTATCTCTAAAGAGCAGATCATAAATGCCCTCTCTAGGGCTGAAAACACAACATCTATGGGACATGATAGCATCCCAGGGTGCATCCTACGTGGGCTCTAGCATGAATAAGCAACACCATTGAGTAGTCTTTCAATCATAGGTTCATAGGTTGGTACTAGACTATCAGCCCTTGGGCCTATACAAGCCTAGCCATAACAATTCCCTGGCTATTTCTTCCCACAGTATTTACTTCCCTGGACCCCTGCCTAGCAGACCGACTGACATGATACATATGACTGCAGGTGATTTAATCATAGAGGCCATAAATAAGCCTAGTGTTGAACAACTTGGGAAGCCTGCGGAGTCACATTGATTTTTACTATCATCTGCATCTAGTAGCCTAGGAGTTAGATATCTGTTTTGTAGCCTAGCTATGTGACAACAGTACCCATTTGGAGCATATGCATCTGTTTGCATTAGGATGGGCATGCCTGTGGCCAAAATCAGTTTGCCATGTTGATGAATGAGCACACAACATTATACATTACAGAACATCTTCAGTTGTTAATGTATGTGTGGTGAAATCCAGCAGACACAGGGGGCTATAGTGAATTTGGGGGTTGTTGCTGATGTAGATACAAACATATGGCTTCACAATACATGTACATAATCATACAGTGTGCCATACATTTTCAAGGTTTCCAAATGCTATCTTAGGGAGACGTGGTATGACTCTATACTGTCCAGACGTTTGCAACAAGTACTCAGGTTTGACTCATATTTATGTGTGTTTCACACTAAGTTGTGGTTTGCTGTCAAATGTGGCATCATTTACACATGCTGTGAGAGACTTCCAGAAACCTGAACCTCAGATGTCCAAATTGTCCTTACAATGCAAGAGATGTTATTCTATGCACTTCCACATTTTGTAAGTGCATTATCTAATGGTGTGCCCTTACTTTTGGTACTTTGTCCAACATTATATTTATTGTAGTGCTCCTTTACTCTCCATGATCTGGGTAAGTAGGGCAATACAGACATAGACACACACATATATACAAAGTGATATATATATATATATATATATATATATATATATATATATATATATATATATATAGTTACACTTTAGAATCTCAAACAACTGAAATATCAAAATTCAGTTGTTTGAGTCCAAAGTGTAGAAACTGCAGTTGCACGAAACTGCAGAATACCAAATGTGGAAATGTTGAATTGGTGGTTGTGGTGGTGCATATGCGACGTGGGATTGCCTGAGTTCATGATGTGTGGTGTGGTATGTGGATATAGCTGGAGATTCAGGTAACTGATGTTTTTTTAAGGGTATTGGGTAGGGATTTTAGTGTGTGTGACTGTGTTTGGAGTTTTTAGGTGTGGGTTAGGGTAGGTAGATAAGAATTTGAGTGTGTAAGTGTTGAGAGTGGTGGTATTTGTAAGTATGTGATGTGTGTTTGTGCAAGGGGAGTGTAGAATGTGTAGTGGTGGTTTTTGTGGTTTTAGTGCAACCTCAGAGTTAGTATATATAAGTAGTGGGGGTGTGGGGGGTGCAGGGGGCTTGCACCCTGCTTGTATATAGGGTAGACACGTGTTTATTTTGTTGTGTTTGTGTATGTTTTGTTGGCTTGTATAGTGTCTATACACACACACACACACACACACACACACACACATACACACACACATACACACACACACACACACACACATAATCTGGGAATCTTGAGACAATGCTATAATTGTCTCATGTACACAGACAACCCTCTCCTCCTCCCAACAAAGACAAATACATGTGAGAGATGCAACTATATAGCCAAACTGGAGGCTGAACTCTCTCAACTCAGGACTGGCAAGACCAGACAGGAGGAGAAGGGAACCACACACACAACAAACTCAGTCACACATAGACCTACCCCAAATGCAAATCAAGCACATATTAACACAAAAACATACTCAGAGGCTCTATTAAAAAACTTACCAAAACAACAGAGGCTCCCAAAGCAGACACCCAAAAATCCACCACCTCAAAACATAACACATGCAACACATACTTCAATAAATCGGTGTGGCAATAAATCACAGCCCTTAAGGCCAAACACTATGCCTGATACACTAGTGATAGGTGACTCTATAGTCAGACACACTGACGTCCCACTTACCAGGCTGAGCAAGGAGTGGGTAACAGTAAGCTGCCTATCGGGGGCTAGGATCCGCCATATAACACACGCACTCAGGTCACTCAAAAGCACGTACAAATATGACTCCGTCATTGTCCATGCTGGCATGAATGACCAGAGATGTACCTCCTTGGACTACATGAAAAGAGACATAGAGGAGCTCTCTGATTATGTAGCCCAGGCTGGTATGACCCTGAACCTGAGCAGCATCCTGCCCTCATCAAGAATGATGCCACAATACAAAGACAAGATGATCACCTTTAATAATTGGCTCAATTACTGGTGTCATTCTAGGGGGATCCAATGTCTGTCTGCTTGGGATGACATGCTGGACAAGCCACGCTGCTTCGCAAGGGACGGCTTGCACCTGTCACCACTGGGCTTCCAGATATTGGCTAAGGCTCTTGCCACCCCCATAGTGCCTTTTTTAGGCAAGGCTCAAAAGACGAACCCACCTCCTTAGAAAACAAAAATAGAAAAAAATTAAGGGTAATGCTGCTCAACGCCAGAAGTCTAAATCTCAGGATGCAGGCTCTCGAAGCACTCCTCAGTATGGAGAACATCGATGTCTGCGCTGCAACCGAGACCTGGTTCAAGGCTCCTGAGAGCACCCCAGTGCTACCAGGCTTTACCTCGTATCTTGCTTTTCGGCCCCAAAACCCAGGCCGAACCACAAAGGGAGGGGGAGTGTCCATATTCATCAAGGATACCCACACCTCCAGGTTAGTGGCAACTCATGAAGCATCGGAGGCCATCCAGGTGCAGCTAACCATAGGCAAAACTGCTATACAACTGGTTACATGCTACAGACCACCCTCCCAATCTCAAGAACCCCACTCAACCTTCTTGAAGATATTGGAAGATATGACTGTCTCACCAAATACCATCATATTGGGAGACTTCAACTACCCTAACATAGACTGGGTGCACTATTCTAGCCCCAACACCCTAGACCAAAGGTTCCTGGAATTCATAAACTCAAATGCAATGGAACAGCTAGTCAACTCTCCCACAAAGGGGGATAATATACTAGACCTGATCATCACAAACATGGGGACAAAATGCTCCACACCGGAAGTATTCCCCTCACTGGTGAGGTCTGACCACAAACTAATCACCCTGGATATACATTTAACACCTCCACCCCCAGCACAAAAGACTACAGTGAGAAACTTATCAAAAGCCGACTTTACACTTCTCAAGACTGAGATGGTATCATTTAAGCCCACAGGGCCAATGGAAACCATATCCCACAATGCTGAATCCTACACAAATGATTTCTACGGACATCTCCAAGAATGCATGGATCATGCAATCCCAAATAAAACCAAGACCCTCTCCACCAAAGGAAAGCGTCCTGTCTGGTGGACCCCAGCCATAAACAAATTGTATAACAAAAGAAGGAAGCTACTGCAAGACAGAGCAAAATCCCATAAAGGGAAGGCATCCCTGATCAGCACTAGTAGAAAGCTACGTTCTCTCATAAAAACATCCAAGGCCAACTTTGAGAGAAAAATCACCAAGGACACTAAAGATAACCACAAGGCATTCTTCAGTTATGTTAGAAACCTGGGCGGAAACCTTCAGATATGCTCAGAGTTAGTACACAATGACAAAAAATTTACCTTACCCACAGATATTGCCAACATTCTGGCAGACAGGTTCAGTGCAAATTTCTCCCCTCCCTCACCTCCAAAAGAAGAAATACTTATCCCGGCTGTATGTAACCTCCCTGTCATCTCTGATGTCCAGGTAAGAACCACCCTCAGCAAAGCAAAAAACACAGCATCTATGGGACCTGATGGTATCCCCGGCTGCGTGATATGTGAACTCCAAGAGGAGCTAAACCCACATATAAAAATGTTATTTAACCTTAGCCTTACTACAGGATATGTACCTGAACACTGGCATACAGCAACAGTGGTCCCACTCCACAAGGGAGGCTCCACTACAGACCCTGGGAACTACCACCCCATAAGCTTGACCAGCCTGGTTTGCAAAGCTATGGAAATAATTATTATGGAACTCATAAACAACGACATTGTGGACCTACAGACACTTGATCCCACCCAGTTCAGCTTTGTAAAGGGCAGATCCTGCCTTTTGAACCTGGTTGACTTTTTTGAAACAGTTACTAGAGCCATTGATGAGGGCAAGGCAGTCCATACAGCCTACCTGGACTTGGCTAAAGCCATCGACACAATACCCCACTCGGGGATCATAGATAAGCTAAACAGCTTAAATGTAAATCCATATGTCACAAGATGGGTTGCAAACTGGCTAAAGAACAGAACCTATAAAGTCAAGATTGCGGGAGCCATGTCAGACTCAAAGCCAGTCACAAGTGGTGTCCCACAGGGCTCTGTCCTGGGACCCTTCTTGTTCAGCATTTACTTCTCAGATGTGACAGCAAACATGGGAGGGTTGTGGCTGACAAAGTTCGCAGATGACTGCAAACTAGGCACCATAGTCGATACACCAGCTGACACATACATCCTACAGAAAGGCCTCACCGAAACGGACAACTGGTGCTGGAATCATGGCCTTAAACTGAATGCCAAGAAATGTATAGTCATCCCCTTTGGGAAAAACAAAGTACCCACAAATTATCACATAGACAGTAACACACTGAGTACCGAAAAAGTAATCAGAGACCTGGGGACCCAAGTTGATAGTGACCTTTCATTTGACACCCACATTGCCAAAGTGGTTAGAAAGACTTTCTACCTTGCCCACCTTATCATGAAGGGGTTCACATCCAGATCAAAGGAGGTCATCATGCCCCTGTACTCCTCCCTTATCAGGCCCATGATTGAGTACAATGCCCCATTTGGTATGTACCTCACCCGGCACTTACAACAGCTGGAGAGACCCCAGACATACCTCACCAAGAGGATCAAGGGTCTCCAACATATGTCATATGCTGCCAGGCTAAAGAAACTCCAGCTCTAATCAGTAGCATACCGCCTGCTCAGAGGTGATCTGTGCCTGACGTACAAGGCCATGTCCAACCAGGAATTGATGGACATGCTCCACCTCAAAAAATCCAAATCCATAAGAACCACGAGAGCCAAAGATTTAACCCTCAGTACAAACATGAATAGAACATGCTGGAGGGACAGATTCATAACTCAGAGGCTTCCCATACCCTGGAACAAAATCCCAGTCCATGTTACGCAGAGCCCCTCACTGACTCTCTTCAAGAGAAATCTTGACGAGTGGATGGGAGATCGTAGGTTTACCCCGGAGGTCACCCCTGTGTCGCTACTTGACAGAGGCACAGTAAACTAATTTTAATAAGTAAGGGAGTCTTCAATGTGTCACTACTAGACAAAGGCACAGTATTCTAAATTTATTCTATACACCTTAGTACCACTACATGGGGTTGCGAAAGCCACATCTCCAGAGCTAGGCTTGCAAATGCCCCACGGTATATATATATATATATATATATATATATATATATATATATATATATATATATATCATCATCATCTTCTTTTGGTTGTTCCCATTAGGGGTCGCCACAGCAGATCACCTGTTTCCATTTCTTCCCGTCCACTGCATCTTGCTCTGTCACACCAACCACCTGCATGTCCTCTGTCACCACATCCATAAACCTTATCTTAGGCCTTCCTCTTTTCCTGTTACCTGGTAGCTTCATCCTTAGCATCTTTTTCCCAATATACTCAGCATCCCTCCTCAGCACATGTCCAAACCAATGTAATCGTGCCTCTCTGGCTTTGTCTCCAAGCCTTCCAACTTGGGCTGACCCTCTAATATACTTATTCCTAATCCTGTCCACCCTCGTCACACCCAATGCAAATCTTAACATCTTTAATTCTGCCACATCCAGCTCAAACTCCTGCCTTTTTCTCAATGCCACTGTATCCAACCCATATAATATAGCTGGTCTCACTACCCTCTTGTAGACCTCCTTTTCACTCTTACAGGTACTCGTCTGTCACACATCACTCCTGACACTCTTCTCCACCCACTCCATCCTGCCTGTACTCTCTTCTTCACCTCTCTTACACACTCACTGTTATTCTGAACTATTGACCCCAAGTATTTAAACTCATCCACCTTCGCCACCTCTACTCCTTGCATCCTCACCATTCCTCTATCCTCCCTCTCATTCACACACATATATTCTGTCTTAGCCCTGCTGAATTTCATTCCTTTTCTCTCTAGAGCATATATTTATATATATATATATATACACATATATATATATATATATATATATATATATATATATATATAAATATATATATATATATATATATATATATATAAATATATATATATATATATATATATATATATATATATATATATATATATATATATAGATGTGTGTGTATGATATGCATGTGTATCTCTCTTTATATATATATATATATATATATATATATATATACAGAGAGAGAGAGAGAGAGACAGAGATGCATTTATAGTTTCATTTTTGGATTGTTTGCACATTGCTAAGAAGTGTGCAAATGGGAGGTACATTGCTTACATCAGAGACTTACTGTTCCATAAACTCACTCCAGCCCATACCTAGATGTACTCCAGGCCAGGATTATGTTTGTTACACTATGTGACCTCTGCACCTGTTTCTGTACTGCAGTACTTCACACAAATTAGCTAAGAATTTTTAAATAGGTCTTAGATATGAGGTGCAGTGGGCAAATGTGTAATTAATATGTGAAAGAGATTAATAGTAGGGTAGAACAGAGTAATAGTCTGTAAAACATAACTTGTTACTACTTTGCATCCAAAATATCTGGATATCTCTGTATTAGAACCCTGAACACCATCACACAAGCTACCTGCCTTAGCTTTTTGAGCCACTGACCTGCTTGACAGAAAATGGATGATTCATCACACAACCACCTGCATAAATATGCACATTGCTATTCCTCAGTTACCTAACACATACAATGTAAGATCAAATTCTATATTACTGTCCTGAGACTGTGTGGAATCCTAACTGTGTGAAATGCTCACATTGCATAGATGAGTTGCTGTTATGGCAGTTACAAGGGAACACCACTGTGGGGAATAAAACCTGTGTACTTCTAGGATGCACACAGTCTGACTATCAATTAACCTCAGTTTCTAACATCACCCTTGAATGGTGTACAAATAATCTGTTGCAGTAAGAATGCATGAATATTCAATGCATGAGGCCTACTGATTACAAATAGAGATATGATAGTGGAATAGGTATCTGCATTCCCATGTGGATGTCATTTCTGTCCAAACAGCCCACTTTAATTACTTGCATAATGTAACAGCTCCATAGCTGCAATGACATATCATAACAATCCACTAGACTACTGTGGAGGTTACGGACTTACCTTGCAAATGCTGCAGTTGACACAACTGTAGTTCAGGGCTGACTCTGTTTGATGCAGGCACTACACAGTCAATACATGGATAGGTGCAGGATGTGTGAATTGACTGGCATCAGTTTTAATATATGCATGTGATTAGGAGGACGGTGTTAGTCCCTAAGTCCCTAGGTTGTCAGTAAATATGTTATGCATTGTCTCTTAACCAAAGCCAGGGTGTAGTGAGCATGCCTACAGGGATAGCAGCAGGGGGTTCTTCTTCTGAGTCCTCCTGTGACTGTGGCTTTGGTGATGTAGGTACCGGTGGAGGGCTGTGTATCCCTTCCCTTTGCTATCTTGCCGCAGCTCTTTCCACAGGATCAGATTGTGTAGTGTAGCACATACTGTGAATATCTGTGCACATGTGGCTGGAGTATACTGCAAGGCTCCACCAGAAATATTGAGGCACTGGAGTTGTGTCTTCAGAAGCCCAAGTACATGTTCTATGATATTCCTAGTTTTTGTGTGTGCCTTATTATGGCATTCTTCATTGGTGGTTTGTGTTCATTTCTGACGTGTGTCATCATCCATGGTTCCAGAGTGTAGCCAGCATCCCCCAGTAAATGGTCCTGTGGGATGTTCCCCCAGCAAAAAATCCAGTACAGCTGTGATGTGTGCCAGATATGGGAGTCATGATAACTGCCAGGATTGCCATCAGATGCATTCATGATTCTACCCTGGACATTGCACGTGACGTGGCAGTTGATGAACTGGTATCCCTTGTGGTTAACTTAAACTGTACCTTGATCACCAGGTGGTGCCTTGATGTGTACATGAGTGCAATCTATGGCACCCAGTACTTCAGGGTAGTGTGCTACATAGTAAAGGTGCTGCATATTGCCCTCAACTCAGGGGAAAGGGGGGAAATATATGTGCTCACTGGCATGTGTAAACATAGCATCCAGGAATTGGTGAGTATCCTGGATTCAGATGCCTGTGGCACCCCCATCATTTCCCCAGTTGGTCTTTAAAAAGTACCTGTAGCTAGTATCCTATGGGCTACACATACCTTATTTTCCACTGAGATGGGTTCCTTTCTGTTAGTTCTGACTGAGTTGAGGGTGGCAGAGTTTACCGATTTATTGTAATATGTCCCTGTCCACCCTGTACTGCTCTAAAATCTCCAGCTCATGTAGTTCCTGGAACATTATCTTGAGCCTGAACACTCTTCTCCTCCTCTGTCTAGGCTTATTATCAGTAGCACCAGTAGCAATGACTTCAGCATCTAACACATACAGATATAGAATAGCTGTGGCAGCCCCTACCATTATCTCAGTTAAAATTTCCAAGACTCTACTCCAGTGGTTCAGAGTACTGAGGGAAAATCAGAATGTAGCATATGCATACTTTATACTGTTACGGTGTAGGTACACCAAGTGGGATTGGCTTATTATGATGCAGTTCACCTGGCTAAGATATAATTGGCATAATTTAAATGCCCTATTTTATTGCATGATGTGACACTATGCCACTAAGCACAGCATCATGCAGCATAGCTTATACAAAGCTACATATTATTCATTGAATGTACCCATTTTTTTTCATAGCTGGCTACATCATGACTGTGGGTCTATATTAGATGAATGAACACTTAAAATGTCGAGTATGTCATGCTTGACAGTTTTTAAGTGAACATTCATCTAACTGAAACCCCAGAATAATGAAACAAGGAGTTTCGAAAAGTTATAGTTGGGCAGCTGTCAAGAAACCAACAGCTGACAGCTACAACATACTGTACACCATTACAACCCCCCCCAAAAAACAAATTGAAAAACACTCCCCCAACTTAAATATACCAACTCCAAGATCGCACCACTATGGAGGACTGTCAGAACATTAGACAGGGTGAACATTGAGACTGCACCACAGTAGAGGACTGTAAGAACAGCAAGACAGGGTGACCGCTCTGATGTCAGCCATTGGCTTCCTCATGGCTGGCCAACTGTAACATTTTCAAACGCCTTTTCTCAACATTCTCCGGTTTTGCTTAGATGAACGTTCACTTAAAAGATGTCGAGCATGCTGCATTCAACATTTTAAGCATTTGTTCATCTAATAGGGAACCCATGACTGTGACGTAGGTGATCTGCTCGTGTGAAGACACTATGCTATGCCCAAATCATTTCCAGCAAGTGGCGTGCTACACAAACACACTCACTGAGCATCAAATGTCCGGAAAGTTATATGACCCCCAACCCCGATGTCATCCATATCAAATGGAAATATAACAAAGAGTCTATACAAAGTGGATATTCGGATACAGTTGCTCCTTTCAGTGATTCAACAAATGCACGTCATTTGCATAAATACTCATGCTGACAGCCTGGAAACTATATGGTTCTTAGCCATGTAAGCTGAGTAACAGCACACAAATGCACTATTGTTCAGCCCCAACACAAGGTCCTACAGTACATTTGTCTAAAATACATTATAAATGTTATTTTACAATTATATATTTATATTATTAATTTTACATATTCCCTTCCTTTTTCAGGCATCCACAATGTATGTATTGTGTATTTATGTATGTGATCTAACCATATATGGAATTTTACATCCTCTTCTGTCCATGTAGACTCCTGTACAGGGAAAATTTCCATGTACACTTTGAACATGGACACAAATGCATTTCAGCTTGCTGGATCACTCCAGCTGACTGATTTGCATAAGATTCACCTGCTTAAGCAGAAATTTGCATTGCATGGAAGTTTCCATATTTGCGCATGCTTGCACACTGCTAAGCAAGTTTCAGAATCTAAATATGTTTGCACTCATGTGCATATCACGGTGCAATGCGTACATGGAAAAAAATCATGTAGGCTTTACTGAATTTCCCTGATTGAGAAATCATCAGTTTGAAGGAATCATATGCAAACGCTTTAGGGTTAATAGTTTAGAACCTTATATTCAACTATTGCCACATGGGTCCATCTATTCATACAATCTCTACCTTATTTTTATACACACACACACACACACATATATATATATATATATATATATATATATATATATATATATATATATATATATAATATGACATTATATAAATTATACTTAGACGATCATATTATCATACCTCTCATCTTCTGACAAATGTGGACAAAGCAATAAATAATTTGGTGAGAAAGACCCCAAAATAGGGACAGTTTTTAAATATTGCTTGTACAAACTTCAACAGTTCATAGAACAGGTTTTGCATTTGCATGAATTTTCTGAAGGGTATGAAGTCTGAAACTGAAAAGTCTGTTATTATCTTCTTACTGCAGTCCACAATGATTTCAAAGTGATTTGCTAGAAAGCCAAAATTTTATGAGGAACAGACTGAAAATCTGGACTTTTTGTAAAAATCTAGACAGTTGAGAGGTATGCACTGCTTAGCATTTTTAAAAGTATATAATCGTCTTTGTGATTTTGTTTTACTCTGTTGAATTGGATAACATTTTATTCTCCTATGTATATGTTACAATGCTTTATATTCAATCTCTGCTGTCTGACTTAGCCCAGGTTGTGAAAGAGTCATCAGACCAGCCCACCTTCCCAGTTAGCAAATAGTAACTAACTAAATAAGTAAGTAGGGTAATTTAATATGCAACACTAGATTTCTGTTGACCCAGCAAACTGGAACAAAGAGATGATGTGATACCTTTTATATGTGATATCTTTAATCAGACCAGCATAGATTTTGCAATTACTTGAGGTTTCAGGCACACAGGACCCCATCATCTGGCATTATTGATTTCTTTTGTGAACTTTTTATACATTTTCTTTTTTTTTATTTGATAATATTTTAAACTACTTTATCATTTAAATTACTTTAATAAAATATCCTACTCTTTAAAGTTTAAATGCTACAGGACAGTTTAGTATTCCACATGATGAGTTAAAATGAGTTATATTTACATCTTAAAACTTATCACATTTGTCAACCTTAACAAAGTTTTAAGTATTACTTCATGTAATGTACACTACGATGTTCCACCAACTGAAATATAAACAGCTTTCTTTACTTATGAGTGGCTCAGTAAAAAGATACAATTCCATTTAAAAATATGACACAATGACCATCTCAATATATGAAATGCAGAACTGTCTCAACATCTTCTGTGTTTGAGTAATACATTAAAAGGAACAGGACACTGTGTTATCCCAAATCTTGGAGTAAGTTCTGGAGATTTATTCTTTGTAGGCCACACAATTTCAAATTGTTGTATTATAGATGTGAAGAATAGGAACATCATCATTCGAGCAAGATTCTCACCCATGCATATTCGTGGTCCTGCAGGAGAAATGACAAAATATACATGCGTCAGACCATTTGTGCCCTAGGCAGGAGGAATTGGCGTTACAATTCTATGTTTATATACACATCTTCATCTGTCCCAATATTTGTTTTATGTTCTCTTTGGCAATGTCTACACCTGCTTGCTGCATTATATGTATATGTTTTTGTACACTTGTCTATAACTGTATATCTCTCTCTCTCTCTCTCTCTACCTCTGTGATTGCGCCTACATCTGCTGTTGTATCTTATAAATATGTGTTATGAAACAGTGTCTATATCTGGCTCTTTAATTATGTTTGTGCTGGTATCTTTGTGTTTTTCCAGCTATAGAATCTGAGTTTATGCCAAAATGGTTTAGACTATGAGCTGCTGACAAACTGCAAATTATGACTCTCTTTTTTTCATTCAGAATCAACTCCCAGTCTGAGTAACTCAGAAAGATGCATTTGTGCCTAGTAATTAAGTGACTGAATAGAAGGAAAGAAAGAAATAAAGAAATACAAAAGAAAGAAAAAAATGAATGAATAAATGAATACACGAGTAATGTGTTTGCCTGCTTGCATTCTTTCGCTATCTTTGTTGGTGACTCTGTATTATTTGTTGGGTAATACTGTACCCATTTGTTTATCTTCACTGTCTCATTATTATATCTTAAACTCTAAACCACTTGACAACAGCAGACTTCAACAAGTTGACGGAGTAGATTAACTGTGCTTTGATATATACCGTTATACAGAGAAAAGAAATATTGCATGCCCTAAGATGCAGAATGCATATTCTACAGAGCTAAAAAAAATTCATAATGCCCCAGAATCTCACAAAAAATATTACATGCACTTTTCCTGAGTTACTGATGAGGTATTTATCAACATCACATTTGCTGGCCATATCCTCTCACTGGCCCTGTTTGAGTATCATACATTAGGTTAAAAATATTCTGAACATGAAAACATTTCTGCAGGGTGACTGGTCTTTCTGCACCTCCACATAAGTGAAGTCTGCTCCATCACGCCTGTTTTCAAAAGATTGCTGTTATAATACAAATTGCTATGTTTACTATCCAAATATATTTATTTTAACCATAGTGTTGCTTTCAGTCATACCACAAACAAAACAACCCAACAAATAGGATGCCAAGAAGAAACATTTTACACTGCTTATAAATATGAGACTAACATACATTAATATCCCCAAAATCAACCTAAAGCACAAGTCACACAGACACACAGGCACTGTCACGTGCACACACATGCACGCACACACACACACACACACACACACACACACGCGCGTTCACACACACACACACGCGTTCACACACACACACATGCGTGCACGCGCGCACACACACACACACACATACACACACACGCACACACACACACACACACACACACACACACACACACACACCAGTCGCCAGTACAGCATGTCCATTAGATGACATATCAGGGTACGGAGTGGAGACTTGCTTTGATGGATCCGAGAATGTAAACCATCAGGGTTTCTTAATATTTAAAGGCCTTGGTTTGAATTGTTTCCCCTTGCAAAGAAGCCTTAACTTATTTATGTAAGAGCAAGGGTGACTGCATGAGTAAATTACCAACAAAAAGAAACTCTATACTTCTGACAGTAAGCGACTGTTGTTGACTGCCAGTCTGTTATCATGGTACGCTTTACAGTGACATGCTCTGAGATTTTGTGTATTGATTCAAACTGTTTTTTGATATATTTTTGATGCATCTAACCAGAAGATCAACACATTTTAATGTTTTATGTGTTAAATGGTTGTGTTACAATGTATTGTAAGTATGTGATCAAGTTGCCTGTTGTATCTGTACTTGTATTGTTGTTAAAACATTTAACTAGGCTTCTTTATTTACGATTTTTTAGATATGACTTTCCTTTTTAGCCAGAAGTGAGGATTCATGTATCTGCCCATTAATTGCTGCTGGTTATGGGTGGACAAATGTTAATTATACTTTTAATCATTGCAACACTGTGATAGGTGTTTTTGAAATGTGTTCTTCAATTATGTGTTTTAAATGAAATGGTATGAGAGAACTGTTTTTATCTGAAGAAGTTTAACAAGGGACTTAAATGAAATTGCATAGTAGATTAGAAAGTAATAATACTTTGAGGCTTTACCGGAGCATTCATGACAGTTTTTCTTTTTAGTAGTTCAGTTTGTTTTTGTACGCAGTTTTTGAGTGCCATTCATGCAAGAGTGGTCAAAGTTCCTTGTTACATACTAGCCCTTTATAAGTCTAGCCATGCAATCCAACCTATTTGTGTCCCATTGTATCATGGGCATTTAATAGGAGTGATTATGTTAGTTAGGAAGTTTCTAGGGGTTATGTTGGGAGGGTATGCTAACTTGGGCATTACTATCTGCTTCTATCAGAAACATCAGGACCAGACTCGTGCTGAATTTTCAATCTCCCATCCATTTATCAAGGTGTTGTGAGGTATCCCTTGTGGCTAGTGCTTCCTTCCATCCAATGTTGCAGGTTTTGCTCATTAGGGTAGGGATGTCTGGAAGTATTACAGATGCCACACCGCCCCCCCCCCCCCACACACACACACCTTCACACATTATTCGATACACACACTCACACCAACACACTCTCACCTCTCCCCACCTGATTGAACTCATGGGCACACTCTAACATTCATTCCTAAGCACCTATCTACACCTTCATTAACCCCCTACTGCTACCTCCCAGGCAGATACACATTCACACATATGCTCACACAAACAGCCCCTGACATGCACAAACCACACATGCCTACTAACACTACCTTACAACTAAACTCTGCAGTAATTACCTCTTCTTCAATGGATGACCAGGCCTTTTGGTCATGATGGTCAGGAGCATCTGTGGTAGCTCGGCTGCATAGATGCCTTACTGCAGGAAGTTTTGGGGACAGCACATGGATAATTAGCATCTGTCTGTCTCCTGTACTGCTCTATTATTATGTATTATGGCCATGTAGACAGGCCACACCACAACACTGCACATCTTCATATCTGCATGCAAAAGCACTGCTGTAGTGCTGCCTATCAATTCTGTAAGCTTACCACATGGTACACATGCACACATCGTATACAACTCTCACTAACCTTTATGACTTTCGCCATGTATGTTTCTTTTTTTTTTTAAACAATTTTATTGGTTTTAAAGAAGTAAATATAAACAATTACATGTTCTTTTAACATAAAGATATTTACAATTCAAAAAGTGTTCACATAAGCATTCACATAACAATGTTTAACAAATAAAGTGAAATTACTAAAACTATATACAAAGACATCCACAGAATATCATTAAGTTGCCTAGTATTTGATTATTCCATATATATAACACGTAGAGAGGTTGAAATTTGATTTATATGATATCATTGTCAATCTCTTTTCAACAAATTTTGTAGATTAACCCATATATGATAGTATAAGTTTTGGCCATGTATGTTTCTGAAGTTCAGACTACAGTTTATCAGGTCTGAAGAACATATTATTTATATTCATTCCTTACATAAAAGCAAAGGCAAGTCCTGAAAAAACTGCATCCAAAATGTCTTGCTACTTGTGTGAGAGGTGCTTGTAGTGTGGTTATGTGATTAGCTCTTTTAACTTTATTTAAAATGCATCTCAAAACAATATTAATCGGGTAAAACATGGCAAAATAATTACAGAAATCCTGAGATTTAAACAGTAGCTAGGCAACAAAAAACTTGGTAACTGGACTTAATTTATTTTTCAGCATATTTTTTAAATTTATTTATTTGCTGTGAATGCTGTTTGGTGCAGTAGCTTTTGTCCACTCATAGTGGCATTAAATAAAACAACCGCATACTTCAAGAAACCATATAAATTATCATGCTGGTTGCCAACTCTCACAACATGTATCGACAACTAAAGCAACCAAAAAATAAAGCTTTTGAATAATTTAAGTAGGCAAAAGTTTTAAGAATCACATTTATGCTTCTGCTGTGGGTTACAAATTATCAGTTTCATGAAGAATATATTAAAATTACAAACTCCTAAAGAAGAACATAAAAGAAGCTATTGAAATGTTTACTTTCATATTGTCTTGCAACTTTTTCTGTCAGACAATGTTGGAGGTTTTTTTTTCTGAAATGCTCTTTCACATAACTGAAGAATTAATGAAAGTTAAAACCATACTAGTTTAAAATAGAAAATACCATAATTAGATACCTGGACAGATAAGTAAACAGGGAAACAGAAGCCTTTACATCAATGATATCAAACTGCACTCACTGAAATCTCTTATTACATTTGCTGCCCATAGCAGAAGGCATGTTTTGGATTTTGTTTCTGACTTTCAGAATGTATTTAATAATAAAACCAGATAAGTTACCATTATATTCATTATCATTGTGCATAGTGGTTTAAAAGGGTTTTGCAAACTGTGCATGGTATATGGATCTAACTATGACATGATTCATAAACTTTAATTTCCCCAGAGACACTACCCTCTAGAACCATACCTAGGATATCTGGTGCATCTGGTGTATCCTTGATAATTTCATAGATTGCCAGTACACCCTCAACTCACAATTGAGAAGGGAAAAAAAAATCTTCTATGCTTTGTAACTGTAGCAAACTGCTTGGTGCAAGCATAAATAGCAGTTTGCTACAGCTACTTCCCCATGATGAAAACATTAACCATAATTACAAATGCAGTATTGACATTTGTTTATGCTTTATTAGCCCATACTGGTACCTTGGTACACACTTGGCACCTTACAATTCCATGTCCTAACTGGTTGCACCTGCGGCAGTTGCCCCCTTTTCCCAACCCTAGCTATTGCTCTGTTGCCCACATATGGAACTCACACATAGTGGTTGCAAGAAAGTATTGCACATATTTTTGTTGCTTCCATTTACTCCACTGCACTATGGCCCTGTATATTTTTCTGCAGCTACTGACACAAAGTGACCAGTTATCTCAGCTCCACTCTTACTACCAGAAATCAGATTCTGCTGAGTCTGACCAAGTTCTGCTACACACTGCCAGATGTAACTTTCACTTCTGAAAAAGTTCCTAACATTATGAAATGAAAGTACTTTACTTGTTGATTAAACTCTTTGATACTAGCCTGGACCAGCTTTCTTTTGTTTCTTCTGCTACTCATTCAACAGAAAAAATGACAATGCTAGTGCATTTAGACCCCACAAAAGTTTTTTTTATGTCTCTAGAATCATTCCATGGCCTTGATTCCCAGTGCACCATATCCACTTTGGGTCTGCCAGCTGCTACTGACCTCCTTGGATTTTTGATGATCAGCTGTGGCCAGTCATGGAACCTGAGAACATCCTGGGTCTCTTTGCAGTCACCGTTATGTAAGGGATTTTTACAGTTATGCCATACCCACCACTCCTTTCTTCCCAGCACTTAACCTTGTAATGCTTTAGAAATGGGCAAATAAAGATAGCATGCCGCATATCACCCCACCTTAGTGGCAGCTCACTCATGCCCACCACTCTTACTCTTCCTTGAGCCACATCTGCTCATGTAACATGCCCAGCCTCCATCAGGGATTGCTGCAGGAAAAGCCAATGTAACTGCCCACCCTCCCTAGGATAGGCACACCCATCCATCTCCTGCTGCTTTATCAGTCAGCTGGGCCAATAATCAAACCCAGATCATCTGGGTTATAGTTAGAGTTTTATGCCTCTATACCACCAGAGCAGCTTAGACACCCACAATCCAGTGCGAACAGGCCCCACATGTACATATAGCACAAATATTAGTGCACATTATACCCCACATGCTTGTACACATATTCTCCACATACTAGTGCACATAGACCTCACATGCTAATGCGCATAGACCCCCATGTGCTAGTGCAAATATACCACAAATGCAGGTGTCCCATATACAGAATGGGATGACACTAGACATCAGCTTTGCCATATTGCCACATGGGTAATACAACACCTTGTGGCTTTGCACTTTCATTCTGTGTTTTCTGTTCTCAGTAATTACATTGTTATCTTGCATTTTATATGGTAATCCTTTGCACCTAGTCTTTGGCTATCTATGGCATAATCTGCCTTTCACATGTGATCCACAGGTCTGTGATTTATCTTTTTCAATCATTTATCCATTATTTTAGTTATATTCATGCATAAGCTATATTACTAGAATATTTTTGTGCCATATTGGTCCAGGTCCTCTCCACATCCCCCTTACGGAATGACATTTCTCAACCTGTGTTTGCAGAGGTAGTGTTTGGCATAGGCCAATGTCATGTGCCTCCGACTATCTCAGCTGCTGCATGTGACAAGCAGCAGCAGATGTACACAGTGCTATATTATGTGCTGCCAGTATGTCACTGTAAACAGCAATACTAAATTAAGATAGATGGTGGATCGTTATGGATTTCCCTGACATGCTGTCATGGCAGAGGGTAATTTGTAACATTCATATCCTCTTTTGCCATAGCAGTGGATTGAGTACCATTTGTAAATTACAAATGCAATTAATGGATTTGGAGATGCTGAAGTTCCTACTAGTGGACAACTATTTTTGTAACTGTATGGGTGGCCACACTGTTTTGTTACAATACTTTGTTGCTAAGCCTGGAATAAATAGATGTTCCAAAACACAGTTTATGTGATTATAAATTACATGTGATGTGATGTAAGGGGATTGTAAATGATGTAAGATGATTGAAGACTGATGTCATTGCTCAGCAGTGTTTGTATCAGCAGAGCATCAGTGTGCATGAAGCACTGGGGGTGCGGTTTATGCTTTTTACTTTGTTTGTCAATGATATCACAACCATAAACACCTGACTACACTCCACAGCATATGCTGCATTTCACACATTTGTGTATCAGGGACACTGGTGCTGACTGCCATATCTATATATATATATATATATATATATATATATATATATATATATATATATATATATATATATATATATATCTACACCATATATGGCATCCAGCACATATGTAGTACAGTATACATATAGTATGTAGACTTGTAAAGAATACTGTAAACTGTGTAGGGCTCTGTTATGTGACTATTATGTGGTACCAGATCTATGTAATTACACACCATGTTTATGAATCTTTTGATAGTCCCTGTTATATAAAATAATAGAAAAACTAAGACTCTGACAGTGTTTTATCAAAGGTGGCCTAAGATTCCCTCACTGAAGTTTGTGTACACCGTCTTTCCCTAAAGACTCAACCAAAGTGGCTCAGTCAGGATCTTATTTATTTATTCATTTGTTTGGTTGGTTTGTTGTTTTGTTTGTTAATCAGTGAAGTGAACTGTCCAAGGGCCATTTTTAGACCAGGCACCACACCAGGCCCTACATGGGAACGAGTATTACAAATCCTTACAACAACATACTGGATCAAATATTACAAAGTTTTACAGTAGCACACATAGGTTGAAATGAAATAGTAACAAACCACAAATTATTTGCTGAAATTAATGGTGCAATGGGTAGCAAATGTTCTCTGGTTTGATTATCGGCTTGGGAAGAGAGCTTCCGTGCTTGGTCTGCGTGTTTCCCTGAGTTCATGTGACTTTCCTGTGGTGCTCCAGTTTCCTTCTACACCACAAATATATACAGTAGATGGAGCTGACACTGTAAACTGGGCCATATATATGAATGCATCTGCATGTGTGTGTGTGTGTGTGTGTGTGTGTGTGTGTGTGTGTGTGTGTGTGTGTGTGTGTGTGTGTGTGCACGTGTGTAATGCAGAAGAATGGTCAAAGCTGGGCTAGCCACCTGCAGCTATGAACATTAGGTGATAGTCACTGTTGACATGACACCCAGACACCATGTACAAAAATGGGGAAAAAGGGTGATAATGCCAATAGCAAGTAAGAATGTAGTGCAAGACTAATAATAAGACAACAATTTAATTTTGTTACAAAGTCTTATAATCCAAAAAAATGTTATGGCTATGCTTTCTAAGAACCACATGAATTTGTGTAGTGGAAATTTATTGCAAACAAATAACAAGAGTTAAGCACATTTATTCTGTTCTGTTAAGAACTATCTCAGATTTTCATACACTGACTCTGGGTAAAAGAAGTACAGCTGTATTTCCCACACAGTAACTAATATAGGCATAGATATAAGACTCATACTTGGACAGCTGTAGCATCTATATACGTTTGTAATTTTTCAGTAAGAAATCAAAGGGGATTTAATGGGAAGAACAATCACCTGCTTGAACAGACTGACCAGAATTCTGACCAAAATGTACTTACGTCAAGAATTTGATAAGGGTGTACCAAGTGTGGAAAAGTATTATCAACTAGAATAGTAAATGATTAGAACTGACATGGACATTATAAAGTGCAGGGTTATTCATTGCTGGCCTGCATTACTTATAGAATAAATACATCCACTCTGGAATCATAGATAATGTAGTAAACAGCTGATATGTTTTCTAAAACCTACACATTTTTAAAAAATAGTTCAAGCTGCCATCAATAATTAATATGAGCAAACACACAGAAAACATTTGGAAAAATATTTGAGCATTATTTTTTTTGGCCTACTCTTCATTTTATTGCAAGAAAAATTGTCATCTTCAGGGCTAGTATTTGACTGCAAGGCTGCCAATTATATGGTCAAAGTCCCACAAGTGCAAACCTTACAAACAAGGGTGCCCGCAGGCAGGTGCAAGGGGGTGCACTTGCATCCCCCCTGGAATTGGCTGGCTGAGAAATTAATTTTATTTTAATTAAAAAAAAAAAGAAAAAACTTCTTTTTGTTTTTTTGTTTTTTTTAGGGCATTCCTCTTTAAGAACGCCCTTTGCATCTCGTCCAGTCGCACAGACGCAACATGTGTTTACGACCTGTTTTTGTCTTCTGTGTCAGTCTATGTCTTCATCTTTCGCGCGCCTACCAGGAATTTGAATTCCAAAGGACGTTTTGACTGCGGACATGCCAGACGAATATAGAAGTGAGAGGTAGGTGTGTGACAAATTGGGGGTCGTATTGGAGTTTTGATGAAATAATACAGTCCCGTTCCATAAACTTTGCTTTGCATAAGTTCTTATGTCTATCTTTAAGCTTTCAGAAACATTCTCAGTAGTAAGACAAAAGCTTTCATGTGTTAAATATAACTGATACAGTCTTCAAAGCTCACCAAAAGTAAGAGTAGTCAAACTAAGTATGCAAATTAAAGTATTAGAAGTTTCCTGTATAAAACTGGCTGAACATATTTTAAATTAAGAAATAATTCAACTTCCAAATACTGAAACTTTTGACAGTTCACAAGATGAAAGTTAACCCAGTTTTGTACGTGTTCAGAACAAACTACTTAAATACATCTTGGATCTCCTTACATATGTAAATACAAACTGGATGTGACCTGATTTAATAACCACTGAAGACATTTACTGAGGTTCTAAGTTAAGGTAACAAATTAAATGATTTGGCTTCTTTTTTGCTATGTGGATTGGAATAACTCTATCACATTTATATTTACACAGTTCTTTTAGAAAAGAGAGAAACTCTTTTCTCACAGAAAATAAACCCGTTAGTCAACTTCAGGTTTTCACTTTTCATTCCTTCACAATAGTGGTGTCAAATAATCCATCCAACCTTCAACAAGGTGTAGAACACAGTTAAATTTTGCCTTACATCTTACATCTCCATGGTTCATGCTAGCCTTCTTAAGAAATTTGCTTTTCAGGACACTAGAGCTTTTTATGATCTGCTTAACTGATTAATTAAATAAGATCCATAGTGAGTTTCCAAGTTTCTAAATTGATGACATTGAGCTCTATGGCTGCTTTTAAAATCCAAGCATCCTGTTCTCAGCCTCCATCAGGATCATAGACACACACGCTCTGAAATCAAAAGTCTAAAATATCTAAAGTCTGTTCCAAATCAATTGTATTTATTTACTGGTCCAGGTTTTAAAAGCACAAGATCACCCTCCGTTCCCATTAACTGGTCAAGCGGTCAGTTGTACACAGAATAGCCTCTAGGAGGGGAGTAACTCTAAGTAATAACCTGTTTTGCTAAAGTTTTTGAATAAAATTCCATGAAAATTTAGTTTACTGGTTGTAGACAAGCATGTAGGCTGCATTTATCCTTGGAGTGAAATTATAAAGCCTTTTACTGTGTAATGCATCATTAGTAGCTTTACTTTAAATACTTTTTATTTAAATGAAGGAGGATCTGTCAGTCTGTGATGAAGTCTCAAGAATTTAAAGCTTAATCTCACCCTCTCTTGCCTTATTTTTATTTTTCCCTTTGCAGATTTAATTCTGACATAAATGAAACTGTTAGTTCTTATCATCACACTTTTCTAGTGAATTGAGAAGTGTCCCATGTTAGTAGACTGATGCTGACTAATTGTGTGCATACTTGAAGTCAGAATTTTTATACAGTCTCTTGTTGGAAGGTCTTATTTTATTATTTTTACTTTGTTTGCTAACATTTGATATCTATCCTTTGTGCAGGAAGAATTTCCTTGTGTTGGACCTTTTTGTCCGTGACTGCTGAAGTGTTTGTTTTACTGTGTATGGGAAGAATGAAGTTAAGACGGTTAAGACCTGGGAGAAGGATGATATCTAATTCCTTGGTTTAGGATTCATAACTGTATACAGGTTATTAATATTTATTAATTATTGATGTATATTTTAGTTTATTCTTTGAATATATATTGACTTGTTTCATTTTGACAAAAAATGTACAGGCATGAATTTGGTTAATCAACATTTAAATCAGTGTTGCGGTATCATAAGCTATAGGGGTTATTCCTTACCTAGGATATAACCACCATCCACGTTTAAGAGGGTCACAGCTTTCTTGCTGACAGTGCTTTATATCTGTGTGCTTTGTTAAACTGATTGTTAGCTAACCATCTTTTCAAGGCTCTGAAGATAATTCCTCTAATGGGAAATAACTTCATTTATGTCATTTTGCCATAAAAAATGTTTTTTGTGGGAATCTGATTAATTTTAAGATGCAAAATTATTTTTGTGGGACTGTCATGTTACTGAAAGGATTTTTACTTGTGTAATGCTTGTGTGGAGGGAATAGTCTGTGTAAACATATTTTTATTGATGTCATCTATCTCTGTGTTTTGTGTGTGTGTGTGTGTGTGTGTGTGTGTGTGTGTGTGTGTGTGTGTGTGTGTGTGTGTGTGTGTGTGTGTGGGGCAGGATTTCTCTCTTCTAGGACCGTCAAAGATTTACTGCAGAACCTTGATGTTCCTCCCCAAGGGTTTACTGACTCAGTCATTTTTTGCAATCTTCTTGTGAGACTTCTTTCCCATACTGAACACTAAACAATTGTCTGTCTCCATGGTTCTTGCTACTCCTGTCCGCAAGAAGAAGAAAGTTAAGAAGTCCTTGGGTGTCTGTCTCCATCACTGCCTCAGTCATTGGTGAGTGACTCCTTTGTGGCCAAAGCTGTTCCCTTGGATGATCCATCTTTTGCCTTCTGGTTCCTTTAGCTGCAGCTCTTCAGAAAGCCATTAATGACTGGGAGATTGACATATTCCCTACAGCTATAGTGTTGATTCACTGGGCAAGGAAAAAACACTTTGGTTGACCTTCCAGGTATGAGTGGTTGAAGGTATACTACTTTGCTGGGGTAAGGTACCTGATTCCCAGGCTACTGCTTCTGTCATGAGTCAGTCCCATTCCAGGGATTTCCCTAGGAAGAAAAAGCAGAAACTTAAAAATGTCTCTTCTCCTGTGTCTGTTGTTGAGTCAGGTCTACTAATAGCACCATTTAAAATAGAGAAAAACTTGGCTAGGCTTGTAAGGGCCTCAGGGCCATTAGCCTAGTAACCTCTTATGATCCCGTGAAGCTTGGTTGTAAGCAGTCTGCTGTCTAAAAACTGTGAAGATGCAGCCTGCACTTACAGGCCTAGACAGAGCGAGAGAGATTTTTTCTTTTTTTTTTTTTTTCTTTTATGGACAATATGGCTCCTTGTTTGCATATATGCCTACAAAATCTTGCATGTTAAAGGTCAAAATAAAGAATAAGTGATATAAATCCATGGAAGTATGACAGTATTTATGAAGTAATGTATGTATTGTGCTATTTTCTTTTCTTAAAAATGGTTATTGGTTTTGGAAAAGTTTCATACCTCACAATTCAGATTTTTGTCTCATATTTTCAGTTTGTTTCTCATAAAATTGTGTTCTTTTCGCAAATCATTGAAGACTGAAGTCAGAAAATAATGGCAGGCATTTGAGTGTGACTTCATATCCTCAGAAAATGCATACTAATGCAAACTTTGTTGTTCTATGCAATTTCTAAGGGGGTCAGGGGATGTATGTGTGTGTCATGCCTATGAACTGTACAGATTTCCACAGAATGTCCAGACTTTTGCCTTATATTTTTGGTCTGTTCCTCATAAAAATTCAGTTTTTTTTTTGACAAATCACTGGGATGAGCTAAGGATTAAAGTTACTAAATAATGACATGCATTTGATTTTCAAACTTCATATCCTGTAGAAAATTCATTCTAACACAAATCCTGTTATTCTAGCAACTTTCTAAATGTGGCCCTAGTTTGGGCCTTTGTCCCCAACATTATAACAGGCTTTTTCCAGATTTCTTGTGCTAAGAGATTGAGAGGTACTGTGTGTGTGTGTGTGTGTGTGTGTGTGTGTGTGTGTGTGTGTGTGTGTGTGTGTGTGTGTGTGTGTGTGTGTGTGTGTGTGTGTGTGTGTGTGTGTGTGTGTGTGTGTGTGTGTGTGTGTGTGTGTGTGTGTGTGTGTTCAGCTGTCCAGGTTTTTTTTAGAATGTCCAGATTTCTGCCCCATATTCCTCCTGAGCTTTTCTCCCCGGGCCTCAACTGAAAAAGGGATTTTGCACAGATGAACTAGCCCGGTTAACAAATGCCAAATAAATAAAAAGGATTGAAGTTGCTAAATAATAACAAGACATTTGAGTTTTAGATGTCATATCCTTTAGAAAAATGTATACTAACACAAATCCTGTTATTCTACAATTATTATGTTCATGAGAGCAATATTTATAATCCGTCCCTGTTTATTTTAGGCTCTGTCCAGATTTCTTGCACTAAGAGGTTGAGGTGTGCGTGTGTGAAAGTGAAATGCCCTATTTAGAGTTAGCAGATGGAATTTATTTTCACATACATTTTCAAGGAATTGTGAGCTTCAAGGGAAGAGATGTTTGCTGTTGTTCATGCTGTCTGCTTAAAATGTGCAACTGTTTTGTTTAGCAAATGGTATCACTGTTGTGGTGTAGAATTTCAAAACAGTCTTAGTAGCACAGCAGGTAGCATACTTGCATCTTAATGTAGAGGGCTGTAGGTTCTACTCCCATCACATGTAGATTTGTATTTTAAGGGGGTGGAGTGATGCAGTCCTGAGTATGTCCTTCTTTGGATGAGATGCCTAGTAACTATGAACCTGTGTTTCCGATTGACACTTATTCCTATTGCAATATACAAACTTAACATTTTTAAATGTAACATAGGCAATTTATTGTTTAAGGGCAGTAGGCACTGGATTTGTAGATGAAACACTGAAATATAAAGCTGTTTTCTAGCAACAACTTCTCCTTTAGTTTCAGATCTCTTTAATGTGAAATTATTCAGATGACTTTTACTTCTGCAGAGATTGTGCATATTGACTGATACTGGTAGATTGTAATGATAGACGTTTTATGGTTGAAATGTTCTGAATCGGGCAATTATTGGTTCATATGTTTTGTTTCATTGCTTAATGGAAAAAATGTTCAAAACTATAAAACACACTCTAAGTGGTGCTGTATTAACAAAGGATATAATTCAGTTATTGTATATTATAATTAATACAATCAGGAAGGTGAATCAAAGCAGTTATGCATGGTTCTGAAATGTGTGCAAGGGGCCTATGATTTGAAAACAGTCCAAATGTAAACTTAACCTGCCACTGGCCAGATGCATTTTCTTTGAATGTGGGTTTAAATGCTGTTTCAGTGCATGCAGGTTTCAAAGATAGAGAAGTTTTAATGCTAAGTCTGTTTTCATTGTAAGACTATTTCTTTGTTTAAGTTTAGCAAATGTCTATCAGTGTTTGTGCTATAAAATAGGAGGTGACTAAGCTACTGGCCCTGAGGCCCTAAAATTTGAAATAAAAGTTGAAAATTAAAAGCAAGTATCTGTAATCATTGTAGAAGTAATGCATAACACAGTATGCACACAGAGAGTTTTGAACAGTGTTTATGGCAACTGGGGAGAAATAGCCAAGTAATGGGATACTGGAATGGCTGCGTGTGTGTGTGTTGGGGGGGTGGTGGAGTTGAAGGGAGGTGGGGTTGGGTCGGTGCTTTGAAGGGGGTGGGGTTGGGGCGGTGCTCCAGGTTTGCACCCCCCCTGCAAAAAATCCTGCAGGCTCTCTTGCTTACAAGATCAGGTCAAGAATATCAAAAACATGGAAGCTTGAATGGCATGATCTGCCATTGTACAGGATTGAGGTACAGTGGGGATTAGGGCTTTGCTATATTTCCCACTGTAGTGCAATCTTGGAGTTTGTATAGGGGGTACAGGTGTTGCATTTGTAATCTGTTGGTCAAGCTTTAAGGTTTTTGATATTTAAAGCTCAATTTTGTAAGGTTTACACTTGTGGAACTTCAAAGTTATGTTAGACCTCCAACTGCATACCTTGTTTTTGTGCTTATTAAATGAAAATTTGAGTTAAGGATTTTAATAGTACACAAAACAATATTAGCCATGTACTTAGATAGGTTCATAGATTAGCATTAGGCTAAGTGATCTCATGGGCCATTTTAAGCCTAGCCAATTACCCCATGGGAGAATCAAACCCTGTACTTTCTGTCCGCAAGGTAAACACCTTAACCATTATGCCATCCTCCCACCTATGATTCCCCACCAAGTTCGGACCTGAAGTAGCATTGGGAAACATTAACTGATTTCTTAACATTTTTTTAAAACTCTGTCCTACCCTGTTCAGCACTTTTCCAAAGGTCCATTCACTGTCAGATAATGTACTTTCTGATCATGTCCTCTTCACTTGGAAGGGCAACAGAGAAAAAGTTAATTTATCTTGTGCTCATTTGGAGCCTAGCTGATGCCTCTGAAGCTCTTATGTCCCCATGAAATATCTGATGCTTTCTTAAACTGTTGCCCCTAGTTGTAGTTCAGATCTATTCCACTTATAGACTATCCAGTTCAAAAACATTCTCAGCAACTTCACATGTCTAACAGTTTCTCTTTCATCACCTTTGACGTAGGTGCCTTCTATCATTCCAATGCTGTCAGTCCCACTCAGCCAACTTACAGAAGTGTTATACACCATTTTTAAATCTACAGTTATGGTGTGATTCTGCATATAGGACACATCTGTACAGACCACTTATTTATTAATTTATTTTTATATAACTAAATTCTAATTCTTACTATTTTAGTATTCTGTCTGGTTCCCATACCTTCCTTTTCATCTCTTCTTTAAAAGAAGTTAAAAATTCCAATTTTGCCTTACTTGTGATTTTCTAAATTGCATTTATAATTTTCACAGTACCTTGTGATACTTCTTTCTTCTAATCTCATATTGATTGTTTGGTAAGAAATCTCCATCTTATGTATTAATATTCTGTCATATTTTGTTTCCATTTATAACCACCCCTGTTTTATAATTATACTTTTTTCATTTTCCCTTCAGCTTTATATTGTCTTTTTATGTCTGTCATGAACTCTTTTGTTCCGGTAGTATTATGTACATTTATCATGTAATGTTTCATCTGATTCTTTCTTCACATCTAATAATCATTCTGTTCATTATTTAGACTGTGGTTACACCATAGCTTCTTCTTTCTCCCTATAGTCAGCACATATTTGGGGTAATTCTAGACATGTTCCTTCCCTGTATGGTCTTAACAATCTGGATGGGAAAACCTATCAGCCATTGAGTATTGAATGACCTCAAGACTGGAGGACAGAAGTGGAAAAGCTAGTACTGTCACGCTGTACTTGTTTTGGTCTTTCTCTTTAAACCCAGCATCACTGACTATGGGGTTGATACCACCTGGGTCAGCATGTAATGATGCTGCAAGTGAAATATCTGTACTGATGTGGTAGCTGTTCTTCTGTTGTCTTCCAACACTGACCCTCATCACAATCATACCACTGCTGCTCCTTATATGACCATGTGCCACCAGAATATTCAGACACCCTTCTTCCAGAAGGAGTGAGTAACGAATGCCTAATCATACTATATTAGAACTCTCCATACCTACTAGTGATAAATCAGGAAACTTGTACTTCCTTAGAACTCTCCATACCTACTACTGCTATATCAGGAGCATCATACTACCACAGAACTCTCCATACCTACTACTGCTATATCAGGAGCATCATACTACCTTAGAACTCTCCATACCTACTACTGCTATATCAGGAACATCATACTACCACATAACTCTCCATACCTACTACTGCTATATCAGGAGAATCATACTACCTTAGAACTCTCCATACCTACTCCTGATATATCAGGAGCATCATACTACCTTAAAACTATCCATACCTACTACTGCTATATCAGGAGAATCATACTACCTTAGAACTCTCCATACCTACTATTGATATATCAGGAGCATCATACTACCTTAGAACTCTCCATACCTCCTACTGCTATATAAGTAACATCATACTACCTTAGAACTCTCCAAACCATGGGAGGGTGGCCTAATGGTTAAGGTGTTTGCCTTACAAACACAAGGTGCAGGATTTGAGTCTCACAAGGGATAATTGGCTAGGCTTAAAATGGCTCGCAAGGGCAGTGAGCGTAGTACTAACCTATGAACCTATACCTACTACTGATATATCAGGAGCATTATACTACCTTCGAACTCTTCATACCTCAGACTGCTATATCAGGAACATCATACTACCACAGAACTCTCCATACCTACTACTGCTATATCAGAAGCATCATACTACCTTAGAACTCTCCATACATACTACTGCTATATCAGGAACATCATACAACCACAGAACTCTCCATACCTACTACTGCTATATCAGGAACATCATACTACCACAGAACTCTCCATACCTACTACTGCTATAACAGAAGTATCATACTACCTTAGAACTCTCCATACATACTACTGCTATATCACTCACATCATACTACCTTAGAACTCTCCATACATGCTACTGCTATAGCTATATCAGGCACATCATACTACCACAGAACTCTCCATACCTGCTACTGCTATATCAGGAGCATCATACTACCTTAGAACTCTTCATACATACAACTGCTATATCAGGAACATCATACTACCACAGAACTCTCCATACCTAGTACTGATATATCACAAACTTCATACCACCTATATATCAGGAACCTATTACTACCATAGAACTCTCCATAACTACCACTGATATATCAGGACCATCATGCAAAAAGGTGCATAATCCTATTAGGTAAACTGTTGCCAGGACTTGAAAAATGACAGTATAGAATGCTCAAGACACAGACATATTCCTACAATGGGATTTAGAACAAGCTCATGGGGAGGATGGCCTCCTGTTGTAGAAGTAAATAGCAGTCCGCAAGCAACATGCAAAAACTGAGAGGAACAAAAAGAGCCATAAAGATGATACAGTGAACTACTGAGGATAAGCCCAGAATTTCTAGACAGAAGATATTCAAAAAGATTATGAGAGAAATTAGAGGAAAAGAAAATAATTGCAAAAGAAAAACTGTCAAAAAGCTTCAAATGCAAATTTGTGTTCATTAATACAACAGATTCATCAAAAACATTATATAGACCAAGAGACCTTGGGCCATTTGGAAAAATAAGTGACTGAGGAAGTGCAAAAATATAAAGAAGAAAATCTGGAGATTTTTGAAAAGGTGTAAAAAAAGAAGTATGGACATGGGAAAGAAAGAGAGATCTGATATTGTGCAATATTTATGCAAAGGAGAAAGTCAAATTAATCAATACAAAAAGCAGTTCTAAAGATATTCAAAGAGAAACAGAGGTAAAGGCAGCCAGATATGGAAAACTTCACAATAAAAAAATAAGATTGCAAAGGGGAATGCAGAACAGAAGATTAGTAAAGCAAAAGTTAAAAAAGTAGAAGCTGAAGTTATTGAATACATTCAAAGTGAAGGATTTAATAAAGAAAGCCTAACATGTTATGTTACAGCATGATGGAACAATGAGGCCCCCAAGTAAAGAGAAACAGGAGGAATGGGAGACTTTGAAGAAGAAGACATGCAGACATGGGAAATAAAAACAGATTTAATATGGTGCAATATTTATGCAAAGAGGAAAGCAAAACTAATCAATACAACAAAAGCAGCACCAAAGATATTTGAAAATAAATACAGGCAAATGCATTCAGATATGGAAAATGTTACAATACAAAAAAATAAGAAAAGAAAGGAGAAAGTAGAAAAGCAGATTACTAATGGAGAAGTTAAAGAAATGGAAACTGAAGTTGTTGATTACCTGCAAATGAAAGGACTCAGTGCAAAAACTCTAACTCTGATAAAAATCACCGTATGACAGAAGAATGAATCTCCAACTTAAGGAGAAATCAGTGGACCAGGAAGCATCTGACCAGTTGTCATATGAAGATACTTTGGAGCCTTCAGGAGGAAACCAGTGCAAAGGTTCATTTGGAGTTGCACAGCAAGCAAAGGACTAGGAAACTGTGGCAACTCTGCTGCAGTCAATGTTGTGGAGTGATAAGCCAGTGAGTTCCCATGTGAAAGTGCAATGGATAACACAATATGAATGTGAAGAGAGTATGGCATAGAATGATTTTCAGGAACTTTCTGTAGAATGCCTACAGATAATGGAGAATAAAGAATGTGCCCTTAGTATAGAGGAATATGATCTAAGGGTAGAGACGGCTAGACATATTAAGATTAATGTAAAACAAACTACAGAAAGTCAATAAAACCCAAATGTTAGAAGTTTGATAAAACAAATGAACACAGTAATCAAGACTGCTCATAGAAATTCATGCAATATAACACGAGTAAATAGGATATATTACTATGCAGCTAAATTGATAACAAATAAACTCTTACTACAAAAATACAGGCCAGTAAGGGAAAGGAAGGGGAGAAATCAAATGTCATCATAGAAGTGTTGAATAGAAAAAACTCTAAAGCAATTAAGACAAGAAGTGTCGCTGTTAGAAGAGTACAGAAGACAGACTAGATCAACAAAAATACTTAGAAAGATAGATGTGATAAAAGCAACACATGGCATCAAAACAGACCAGGAGCTATCATGCAAATAATAAGCTAAAGATATCAGCACTTGCATAAAAACTTAAAAGATATGCAGATAAATATAAAGAAAAAGTACAAAATAAACAATTTATTGATGACCCAAAAATGTTTTATTGAGAAATGGGAAACAAGGCAAAGGGAATAGAAACACCAACTAAAAGAAGAAACAGACTTACTTTGGAAAAATATCTATGAAGATCCTATGGAACATAGCAAAAATAATGAATGGATAGAAGAAGTAAAAGAATAAGAAGTTCAAATATACAGGATATGAAATGCAATGAAGTAGCAGCCAGAGAAATTGAAAGAAAATTAAGAAAAGTTCCTAAATAGAAAACCCCAGACCTAGATGCAGTTCCTAACTTCTGCCTAAAAAATATTAACTTCTTTACATGAAGATTTAGCCATGAGTAAGAACTATTTATATGTGCACCTCGGACAGATGCCAACTTGGTTAACAACAGGAAAAAACAATACTCCTCCTGAAGAGTGAACCTGCAAGATATTCTAAAAACTATAGACCAATAACTTGCCTTCTGATGATGTATAAATGTTACACTGGAAATGATTCCAACAGAGTTTACAGTCATTTAGAAGAAAACTCAATCATGGCAACAGAATAAAAGGGTAACAAAAGAAAGTAATATGGAACAAAGGATTGTCTCTTGTTAAATAATGTCAAAATGGAGAATTGTAAAAAGGGATGACTCTAAGTATGGCATGGATAGACTACAATAAAGAATTTGACAGCATCACACTTTCATGCATAAAAGAGTGCTTACAAATGTATAGGACATATGCCACAGTGATCAGCTACATTACAGTGATCATGAAAAAGTGGCAAACCACTTTGCAGCTAATCCATAATAAAGAACAAATTATTATCCCAGGGATAATAATTCAAAGCGGGGTATTCCAGGGTTACTCTTTGTCACCATTGCTCTTTAATCTTGCCCCTAACCCATTAAACTCTCTACTTAAAAGATTAGGCCATGGCTACAATTTGGTTCCCAGAATACAACAGACATCTCATCTTCCTTTTGTAGATAATTTAAAACTGTATAGTTTATCAGACAAGAAACTTAAAGCATAAGTGTTCAAAACTTTCTCAGATCATATAAGAACATCATTTGGTCTTGTCAAATGTGTAAAAGGAACCTTTAAAGCAGGAAACCTGCAGCACCAAGAAAATATCAATCTGTGACAAGAATGTGATATAGAAGAACTTGAGCAAGAGGGAGTGTATAAATATTTGGGAATTGATGAAGATTCACAAAACATGAACAAATGTGAAAAAAAAAACTCGGCAAGGAATATTTTAGAAGACTAAAATTAATACTGAAAACCATCCTGACATCTATGAACAAAGTCCAAATATAAACCAATTTGCTCTTCCTGTTTTAACTTACAGTTTTAGGGTGATTGATTGGCCCCAAAAGGTATTTAATCAATTGGACAGGAAAACAAGAAAAATACTTCACCCTTATCAAATGATATTTAGAAATCAGTGTAAATAAGATTATATATTCCTTATTCTGAAGGAGGTATGGGCCTCCTCGAAAATGATTACATGTGTAGATCTGCAGTTGGACTGTATACATATCTTTTGACTTCATAAGATTCAAATATAATGAAAGTTTTAAAATATGAGAAGAAGTCATCTAAGATTACTTCCCTGTTTAGTTTAGCAGAAGTATGTCAGTATCAAGCAGTAATGGAAATCAAACCAGGAGGAGACAAAAATCAGGCAACAAAAGAATTTGCCAAAAAGCAAAAGAAAGAATATAAGGAGAAGGATCAGATGAGAAGACAAGAAATGTGGAAAAGGCATACATTTAGTTGCAAGTACAGAAAACTCCTGAAACAACTTCATGTCTATCTGGATCTGACATAGGAATAGTTAAGCAGAGGTGAATTTAAACCAAAAGATGAAAGGTTAATATTGGTGGCCCAAGATAGTTGACTACATACATATTGGTTTACAAAGTCCATTGAACATGTGGTAGAAATGGACAAATGCAGGTTCTGTAAAACAGAACTGGAAATAGTCATACATCTTGTTGCTGGGTGTGCTAAACTAATGGCAGATGGCCTTTATACTGAAAGGCATGATATTGTGTCAAGACTGCTGCTTTGAGGATCGTGCAAGCATTACAATATTGAAACAGTTGAGAAGCATGAGCCACAGAGCATTATAGAGAATTATGAAGTTTACATTAGATGGGATCACCCATTAACAACAGTTCAGAAAATAGATGAGAGAAAACTGGATATAGTAGTCCATGAAAAGAAGACAAAAGCAGCACTGATCATTGAAATTGTTACACACAGTAATTAGTGTCTTATGTACAGAGAATCACAAAGTCATAAAATGCCAGGATTTGCAGGCTGAAAACAGGACATGTGGAAGAAGGATGACAGTTTCAATAATAGTAGAAGCAATGGGTGTCATAAAAAACAATTTATAGTCATATTTAGATATGTGACTGATACACATAACTCCATATGAATCATTGCAGAGTTAATTCTGGGCACATTGCAGTGCTGAGAAGAGCATTTTTCGTTAACATCACATATTGAAACAATATTAACTTCATGAACTTTAATCATACTTTGACTTAGGAATGGGGTCCATTTCTATCATGGTACTAGAAAACCAAAAGGCTTGGAGACATAAAACCCATAGATCTCTCCATAACTACTATATGTCAGGAAACTCATACTACTGTATTACTCTCCATAGCTACCACTGCTGATGTATCAGGAACTTCTTATTGTTATAGCACTCCCATAACTATCACTCCTGATGTATCATGAACCTCTTACTGCCCAACAATTCCCATGACTACCACTGCTGATGTATCAGGAACTTCCTATTACTATTGCACTCTCCATAGTTATTACTGCAGATGTATCAGGGACTAGACTTAGAGAAATTAAACTGAGAAACCACTGAACTCTGCGTAACTACCGCTGCTGATATAGCAGGAGCCACATACTGTCACAGTACTCTTCATAACTTCTGCTACCAGTCCATTAGAAGCCTCACATACCATAGCACTCATCATAACTACTACTGCTGATGTATCAGGATCATTATACTGAGACAGCACTCACCAAAACATTCTCTACCCATGTATGCAGAAGCTCATTTTGCTACAGTATCCTCTGTTGATACTACTATCAGTGTATTAGGAGCCATACACTGCTACAGCACTGTCTATAATTGCCTCCACCAATGTATCAGTAATCTCATAGTGCCACGGCTCCTACGGTCCACCTCTGAATCAGAACACTTCACTGTTAAGGCTCTTTGATCTTCAAGTTGACTTCATGGAAATGTTCCCCATCTGAATAGATGGTTCAGCTGTTAAAGCCAAATGCACAGAAGCTTAGTGAAATGAGGGTACTAATAATGATGAGGCCCAACAAAATTCTTTGGTCCCTGATGTACTGGACACACTAGTCAACAACCCTGTAGTAGTCTCCATAACTGTCTCATCTGCTCTCACCCACCCAGAAAAGTATCATGAGTGGTGAATATAATGATGAAGCCAATGTTTTCATTCTCATTTTTTTCTTCATGCATTAAACTACCTACTGCCCATGTTAAGAATCTGGAGTGTGCTGGATGATGGACTTGCAGTTCAAAGTCAAATTGCAGTCCCAGATGTCAACCCTCAGTTCCATAGCTAACCAAACTATGTGCTTGACTGGCAGTATTAAAGAAGGTTCAGCCAGGATGGCATGCATGGGTTTGATAGCCAATAACCACACACAGTGTTGCCTGAGGAAACTTATTGAAAACTCAAAGGCTGACTTTATGAATACCCATTTTAATGGAATCTTACTTTTTGAGCCACATGCAAAAGCCGCACTGGAGAAAAAGTAAAGCAAGGATAAGATGCTTCCAATAGTTGTGGAATTTCAGCCTCCTTAGCACCTGTTCTTTTGAACATAGCAGAGCTTGAATCACCTTTGACTTCAGTGATCCCAAAAGAATACCTATTGTGATTTTCTGTGGGCCAAAGGGGATGCAGTACTCCCAGAGGAGATTATTTTTAGCAAAATAATCTGGGTGTGCCATGATCTTTCCTTGGGAAGACAGCAGTGAACTGGCCAAGGCCTTGCCAAAATGTTACCCTGTCAAGGAAGATGAGCATTGTCTGTACTTCCAACTCTTGGTGAGAGGGCATACAATGAAACAGGAGGATCAGGGACAAGATATCTAGCAGTAAGTTAATTGTAATCTTAACCATTCCGAATTCCTGTTTTTCCATCTTCCGCATATTACACCATGCCAAATAATAGCACCCAAATTAGCGGTCCAGATACTGTTTCAAAAAAAGAACCAACTTAGAAGTCTTGTGAGAGCAGAAAGGATTAATCTTCATTCAAGTTTCTTCTTTGTACCAAAATCTAAATAAATAAAAGACCTTAGGTCAATTCTTGGCTTGAGTTGGTTGAATCAAAGCATATCTTGGGAGACTATACTTTTGTTAAAGTTTAACTTTTCCTGTTTGCCTGAATTTTTCCAGATAGAAGTCAGCCATTTTTAATTCCTGATAGTCCCATTTGTTCTTACCAGAGGCCCCTGAGTGATCATTGAGTATGTGTTAATAGTGGCAGCAGTTTTCAGGCTGCAGGGTTTTGTGCTTTTCTCTAGCTGTCTGACTGCCTCACAGTAGCTAACCTCAACTATGGATTGTCTGATTGTTTTCTAAGAATCATTTCTCAGTCTTTTCCAACTCTTGTGAATAATGGTGATCATCACAAAGTTCTAACTAAAAAGTCTTTTGGCTTTTCCCAGTTAGGGGTCACCACAGTGGAACTCCAGTCCGCTAATGATTGGCAGTGGATTTTTACAGTGCCGAGTTGCCAGCCCAATGCCCAACCTTCAAAGAAGGCACACCCATTCACGCACGCACCTAGCTGCATGTCTTTATCACAAAGTTCCAACTGATTTTTACATATTAAATCAGCTTGATAGGTTTCACTCTGCGCACTCAGCTTTTTTTTTTCTATTAAACAAGACCTAGTCCTTCAGATCTATAGGTGCTCAAGTAATCCAGAGTGACTTCTTTTGTTTGGATCACTGTCTTCTAGCACTGGGACTGAAAACATCCATGATCATAGTAGATCTTCATGCAAAGATTATTATGAGGGTTCTCCAGTGCACCCCTAAGGTTCAATGTGATCAACCTGTAGATCCACTAAATGCTCTAATGAAAGTATCCAAGCTGTAAAAGGAACAGCTTAAGTGGTAAACATTTGAGTCCAACATTTCTCTTTCTCTCTCTCTCTCGGTAGATTTTTCAAACATCAGTTCCCTGGTGACTCTGCCTCTGGATGTCTTTGTGCTCAGTTGGGAGGGACGTTATCTATTCTGTTCTATTTTTTTTTTTTTGGGGGGGGGGTACGGTACTATAATATTTTTTCTTCCCTGCCCATCTTCAATTGCAGCAAATTTTTTCCCTTATTCTTCCCTAAGGAGAATGTCCCAGAGATGCACTCATCCAGAAGTGTTCCTGGGGTCCCTTTGTTTTTCACTTCTTTCACCTCAGTCCCAAAGTCCTGGAAAATGCCATTTTTAAGGCCAAAGCTATCCTAGCACCCTGTTTTTTGGCCTCAACAAATGTGTTTCTTGCTGTTTTGGTTACACCAATTGAACAGACGTCTCTTTTCCAAGTTGTGGGCAGACTTGTCAAACATCAAGTTCCCCTGGTGATTGTGAACATAGAAGACTTTGTTCTGATTTGAAGAGGGGACATTACCTAGTGCAGATGATGCACTGAATATAGTTAATCCACAAGCTCAATTTGCAGATCGGCATTCTGTAAATAAGAGTTGCCTTCTATTTGCCATATATGTCCTTGGACAAGACAGCTTTTTAGAAGACTGGCTTATTGACTGTCTACTGATGCTCCATACGTTTTTTCCCCATTAGTCAGTAGCAGGGATTGCATTCTGTTCTGCTTTTTTCAGGGGAAGCCTTAGTGCCCTTTTTCCATCCTTATCTTCAGTTGCCGCAAATTATTTTCCCTTATTCATCCATTAGGAGGATATCCAAGAGCTGAATTCATCCAGAAGTGCTCCTGAGTCCTTTTTTTCATTTGTTTGTCAGATTCTTAGAAAAAGTGAAGTCTTGCAAGACCAAAGCTATCATATAAACCCATTTTTGGCCTCAACACCTGTTTTTACTGCTGCTTTGGCTTTACATCCTGAACAGACCTTTCTATTTCAAGTTGTTAAAAAGCTTCCTCTCTCAACTAGCCTGCAATTCTAACCACTGGCTTCATTCTTTCAGGTTAGCCACTTAGTTTCTTAACTTCTTAGGATGGAAAGGGATATTTCAAACCCTGATTAGGTGGTCTAGATCATTATCTCTGCCAAAAGATCTGGCACAAGGGAAAATCTGTAAAAGTGAACAGACTTGATTTTCCTTATCGGCTACTTCTAGGGGTCTAGAATCCTTTACAGCTCCAGTTCCTGGTGGTATAGTAGTTCCTCTGTGTATGATTCATATCTTAGTTTCAGTTTTACCAAGGTCTGGCAAGCTGTCACTTAGCACTGATGACTAAGGCATTTAAACAGCTAATGCACTTTTTATTATAGTCCATTGTAAGGATGAATCTTTTTTATAAAAAAACATTAATATTGCTAGTCATGATTTATCATTTCTTTTCCAAGAGTAACTATTGCTGGAAATGGAATTGTGTATGCTATTATGTATTGCTTGCATAGTGGCAGTATTGCTGTGTATTGACTGCATTTATAAATGTTTCCTTCATGTATTTGTAAGCATTAGCTTTTCTAATCTTTTGATATACAAAGTGATATGTGCCAGTATCCAACAAAGACAATGAAAAATAAAGTGACCGAACAATGCTCAATTCAAAAGATTTTTTTTCTTGTAGAAAACAAGGGCCTTTTTGCAATCTTTACTCGTGTCTGATTACAGCTTACAAAATAAATGCAGGCTGAATGGAACCACTTTATGGAATCAGGAACTGAAGTAATTCTAATGTCAAATAGCTTCTATATAAGCTGACCAAAGCATTAGAAGATTCAAAGAAAGTCACAATCTTACCTGTTGGCATACAGGTTATAGACTACACAGGAGGGGAACAAACAACCTTAGGGAAAGTAAGATTAAAGCTAAAGTTTTGGAAAATGGAAGTAAGCAATCCAGGCATGTCCTCAGTAAGCCAAGAGATGATTTCTTAATTGGCAATGGTCTCCTTAAAAGGTTTTTGTCTGTAATTGACTATATTCATGAGGTCTTGTGGTCACAGATGAACAAGTCCATTCCTGTTTTCAAAGAGGCTAAAGGTTCATGAGCAAGCAGAATCCTGCTATTTAGAAACAGATGATTAAAGTGAACTTTGTAAGGTATGACATGCCAGATGTGTCAGTACTTGAAAACTCCAAGAACTACACTCCATAGAGACTGATGGCACATACCTCATTAGTTGTCTCCCAGTTACAGGGATTGCATTCTGTTCTGTTTTTTTCAGGTGGAAGACTTATGTATCCCTTTTCTATCCTTGCCCATCTTCAACTACAGCAAATTAGTTTCCCTTATTCCTCCCTTAGGAGGATGTCCTATAGCTGCACTCATCCAGAGGTGCTCCTAGGACCCCTTTGTTTTTCACTTATATTAATTCACTCCCAAATTCCTAGAAAAGGCCAAGTCTTGTAAGAACAAAGCTATCCTGGCATGCCATTTTTGTCTTCAACTGTTTTTCCTGCTGTTTTGTCCTCATTGCTGGACAGACCTTTCTATTTTAATCTCAACTCTTCTTTATGCCTCACCCATATACACTAACCTAAAAAAAAACCTTCTCAAACTAGCTAACTTCTACAATAGCATTGCCAGATTTTCAACTGGTAATCCCTTTAGAACTCACCACTGTCAAATCTGCAGCAGCTAGGCTGGCTGGAACTACAAAACAATCTGATATTTTCCCAACTGACTATTGCCCACAATATATTTTATCAACCTAACAACACTCCCATACTCACTAATCTCATCACCCCCTATAAAAATTTTAATTCCTCCACACTCCTCCAGTAAACTTCTAGCTAACATAAGCAAGACCAACCACTTGGCAGGTGATTCCCTATTCTGCAACACTGTTGGAAAAAAACTGGAACTTATTACCTAGTGAAGTAACTCTACTTCCTTCTCTTACACTATTTAAACAAAAGCTTAAAAGACACCTCAAAACACTGGTTATGCCCCTGTAGCAACCCTGACTAACTTTTGATGCCACATCTTCTTTCTCCATTTTTTCCCACGTTGTACTAAAACTAAAACTACATTGCTTATCTCCCCAAAGCAGTAACTGTAACTACTAAAAGTATATTATCCCTCTGTACAAATCATTTCCTTTTTGTATTATAAACAACCTCATGTGTGATACTGTAAAAAGACTTGTTTTATCCAGTATGTAAATTTATTTTTTTTTTAGTTTTTTTTTTTTATTTAATTTCATCTCTGCTGTTTAATACTATATCTTGGTATTTTTGTTAAATCTTTCTATTACTTTGTGATAGTATTGTTGTTTAAATTCTTTATGCTATTTTGCAGCTTTTATCCCCAGGCCTCTACTGAAAATGGAAATATATCCAGTTAGACTAGCCCGGTAAACAAATGTAAAATAAAATAAATAAATAAATAAAGAACATCATCCAAACACTGACACAGCAGTGTTACATATTGAATGCCCTACCTCCTTTCTCTAAAATGCAAAGGAATATTCACTGGACATTGCAGAATGTGGTCAGAGGGAAATTACTTTTGTTTATTAGTTAAAGCAGAAGGTTTGCAGTTATCTAGCTCTACTTTATGCTGGGTTGCAATATAAGAACTGCATTATAAGTGAGCCGTGCTATAGAATGCTAAACAGAAAAAAGACCTGATCTGAGATTTAAAAAAAAAGTCAGAATTGCTAAAAGTTGTTCCTAATCATGATGGAAACTCGTGCTTTAATCCTCCAGATAGGGATAAATGCAACCCTGTATAAATTCATCCCTGTACATAGATCTGGATATCATAGTGTACCTGGGTATGTATTTGGATCTAATCAATGACATTGTGTGGTATAAGGGGGGATCCATTACTTCTGAGTGTGATTACATAAGCTATGAAGTCAGGACAGATGATGCTCTAGGTATGTCAAATTGTGTCTAAAACTACTACAGTATTTCAGGCAATGTCAAAGAATTTTTAAGAGCTACTATTAAGAAAATAAAATAAAATGCTTGACCAAACTGCACTATTTGATCTTAGCAAACATTTGAAAGACACATGGTTAAAATTATACACCACATCCTAATTTAATGCATGTCTTAGTGTGTAACCCAATAACAAATCCCATTGATATAGAAGCTCTCTTTGAGCAAGGTACAAACTTCTTGACTTCTTTGCACAAGAAATCTGGACAAATTCAGAAATAATGAGGGGGCAAAGACCCAAAAATAGACACAAATTTTAAATATTTATTTTCTAAACTTAGAAACTTGCAAAACATAACATGTTTTGCATTAATATGCATTTTCAGAAAGACATGCCCTGGGATTCATTAAACTCAGTGCAGGAATAGTTCTATTCCTGCAAGGAGCAGATCATGCCAGTGCAGTACAGCAGCATGCCTTGCATATTCATTGTTAGAAAATAGTGATTTTGCAAGCACCAAAACCCACTACCAAGAAGGAAATGATGCCCTTCCTGGGTACGACTAATTTTTGTCAGAGTTGGATTCCAAACTATGCCTTGGAATCTGCACCATTGACTAACCTGATTTATAAAAAGCCTATGGCAGCACACGATTTATTACAATGGACACCAGAAGCAGAATCTGCTTTCTGCAAACTGAAACAGTTAACAGTGTCCTCATTAGTTTTGGGATTACCAAACTATCATAAAAGTTTTTTTTCCAAACTGTAGATTGTAAGCAAGGTTATATGACATCAGTGTTAACACAGCAGCAGGGGGACAAGCAACACCCTATTGTTTATTATTCATCACAACTGGACCCAGTGGCACAGTCTTTACCTCACTGTGTACAAGCAGTAGTTGCAGCTGCAATGGCAGTACAGGCTTCGGCCTCAGCAGTATTGTTCCACCCTCTCACTTTGAGAGTGCCTCATGCAGTCGCGATTATTTTACTGCAAGAGAAGGTAGCATATCTTTCCCCTGCTAGGCATCTTTCCTGTATGACTATAGTGTTGAGCCAACCTCATATGACAATTGAACGATGTATGACTTTGAACCCTTCTACCTTGCTCCCAATCCCTGCAGATGGCACACCACACAGCTGCCTGCAGGTGATTGAGCAAAATACACTGCCTAGAAAAGATCTTACGGATGTTTCCTTGGATGATGCCAAGGTGACATACTACGTGGACGGCTCATGCAAAAGGGGTCCTGCAGGACAGAACCTAGTAGGATATGCAGTAGTTTCTGACACAGACATTATAGAAGCAAAATCTTAACAATATAGTTTATCTGCATAGGCAGCAGAATTGATTGTCTTGACATGGGCATGTACCTTAGCAAAAGGTAAATGTGTGAACATTTTTACTGACAGCCAGTATGCTTTTTCTACTGTACATGTTTTTGCGCAACAGTGGAAAAATCGAGGAATGATGACATCTACTGGCAAACCAATCAGTCAGGCACAGTTTATTTTAGATCTTTTAGAATCTATTCAGTTACCTCAAAAAGTAGCTATTTGTAAATGCACAGCTCATACCAAGCAACAGGACAGGATTTCAAAAGGTAATGCGAGAGCTGATACAGCTGCAAAGCAGGCAGTTTCAGAAGTATTCCTTTTGAATGAGGAACTACAACCCTCTGAGATTTTAGACTTAGAAATGTTAAAGACAATGCAAACACTTACTACGCAAACTGAAAAACAAAGATGGGTAAAACGAGGAGCAATTCTCGAAAAGGGGCTGTACATCTCTAAAGAAAGAAAAACGATATTGCCATCTAATTTGTTTAGATATGCAGCTTTGTTGAGGCATGGGCAGTGCCATGTCTCAACAGGGTGGATGGTACAGCTGGTGAACCAAGTGTTCACGATGTACGGATTTACAAACTGCTCTAAAAAATTTTGTTCGTTATGCCACATCTGTAATAAACATCATGCACAAGGGGCGTTAAAGCCCAAGCAAGGGAGTTTCCCTACACCACCGTATCTGTTTCATACCATCTGTATGGATTTCATAGAGTTGAATAAATGTGAAAATAAGAAGTATTGTCTTGTCATTGTAGATATGTTTTCCAGATGGGTGGAAGCCTTTCCGACTAAAAACCCAGATGCTACGACTGTGGCCAAAGTTCTTATTAAAGAAATCTTCCCTAGATTCGGCATTCCCGAAAGATCTACAGTGACAATGGCACACATTTCGTAAACCAGACCATACAGCAGTTAAGTAGAGATTTTGGCATTTCTTTAAAAAATCATTGTGCGTATCACCCACAATCTGCAGAGCTAGTAGAGAGGCATAATGGGATTTTAAAGAGTAAGCTAAGAAAATTAATAACAGAAACGCAGAGAAATTGGATGTACTGTCTGCCGCTGGCACTGTTGAGCATGAGAACTGTTCAGATTGCAAAAGGATTGACTCCTTTTGAAAAACTCTTTGGAAGGGCTTATTATATACCTCAGTGGAAATCTCTTATGCCCGCAGACCAGGAAGCTGGCAGTACATTAGCTGAGTATATGCAAAACCTTTTAAATTCTAAACATTTGTTGCAGTTATATTCTGTTTCAGATAAAGAACGAACCAGACCGTCAGAAGTGGCAGTGCCCCCTGGAGCGTGGATCTGGCTGAAGATAGTTAAGAAGAAGAACTGGGCATCTCCGAAGTGAGAAGGTCCATATCAAGTGCTTTTGTCAACACCCACTGCAGTCAAAATTGCGGAGCGTGCCTCCTGGATCCACCTGACGCACTGTAAATTAGTTAAAAACTTTAAACTGGACAAAAATCTTGTTACATGCCAAGAGCAAAAATGATGGAGTCCAGAAGAAACAGGAATGCAGAACAACCCTTTCCTCAGAAGTATTGCATAATCATCCAGTTAACTGTATTAGTGACAATAATCTTTTTGTTGTGGCCTTTTCTTTTCCCTGCCACACAGACTGAACTGAATAAACGTGAAGCTTTACTCATAAAGTGGCATCCAAACTTTAACACTTACCAGGCAATTAAATATGTGTATGCTGAGACTTTCAGTGTTTCGAATTGCTGGATTTGCGCAGCTTTGCCGACAGCATACAGGGGGTTATTAATGACTACAGTCCCCCTAGGAGTCAATGAGACCTGGGAGAACTTGGTTTATGATACATCAACCATTACAGCACAAGATAGAATATCATTGCACTTGTCTGGTCCACAAAAGGGAACTGTGTGTTTTTATAAAAATGATACTGTTCAGGTGGGTTGGAGCAATTGCAATGTGACTGTTCCTTATAAATGTTACACTAAAGGTAACAATGTAGATCTTTATTGTAATACAAACTATGATTTTTTTCTTTGTTTGATGCACAAAACACTTGAAGTAAAACATAATTCTGTTCTTTATAAACAGCTGTCTACAATTGATAGAAAAATGTTTCATGCAGGGCGAGTGTATATTCATAGCAAGGTTACTACTAAAGTAGAGGACTGTTATTTTGTGTGTGGCAGAAAGGCATACAAATGGTTACCTGAGAATTGGTCCGGCAGTTGTTTTTTGGGTTACCTGGTTCCGGCCATACGACCCACTGCAGTTTTGCTCATGGGAAAATTCGAAATGTCCGAGAAGTCATCAAGAAACCTGTAAATCCAGTGGGACAAATCGATGCATATTGGAAAGACCATCACTCTCTAGGCAAAGGACTGACACACATGGACTTGAGTGATAGCGTTATATCGTGGGCAGGTATATTACCAGCATATGGAGCAGTGAAATCAATCTGGGAGATGAGAAAACTGTCAAAACTTCTCGAAGTAATGAGCAATGCAACTTTTTCTGCTCTCAAATTGGTGACTGGTGAACTAAATGCTATGAGAACTGTAGTGTTCCAAAACCGCATGGCTCTCGACTTCACCCTAGCGGTGAGAGGTGGTACGTGTGCTTTAATCCAAGAAGAATGCTGTTTGTATATTCCTGACCATAAACACAAGATAGACAATCATCTTGAGGTAATTCAGCAAGTGTTGGCCATGACCAAACCAGGCCCAAACCCACTGACGGACTTTTTCCAGAAATGGATTGGGGGTGGGGTACCATCCTAATGAACATCCTGATTGCCATTTGTGTAGGTATGCTCCTACTGGGAGTATGTGTTTGTTGTGGTATCCCCTGCATGAAAAGACTGATTAAAGACCTTATAGACATGTCAGTTTCTGAAACCTTATATCAAAGTGCTGAGTTTGAAGAACTGTTAAAAGATTGAAAATGCTTTCATAAGTTTAAACTGAATGACTCTCTTAAGTGCAAACCCTGAGTGGAAGAGGTTAGGAGAAGAAAACAAACTGTTTATGCTTATTTTGAAAGTAGAATAAAAGTATTAATAGGGGAAATGTTGGAAAAATATGTATTAATGTGTGTATTAGCAATATGCTTAGTGCATTTAGAGCTTGAAAAGGGATATCACATTTATTCTATTCCATACTGCATAAATCTGTACAAACTGCAGTTGCTTTCTGACCTTGTATTGTTAGCTAAAATCTTGCTTGTGCCTTGGAAATTTACTGAGAAGCAGGTGATTTATGCTTGCGTTAGGAAAATAATGAATAGAACAATACTACTTGTATGAAAATTAGACAAGAAGTTCCGCTGTGCTGTGAGAAAATACGCAGCTGTAGAAGTTACAGATAATTAGTACAAAGCCTGCTTGAAAATATGAACTGCAATCAGCATCTGCTTGTATCTGAGTTAAGAAGAGTACCTTGAAATGTAACACTGTACAATAGACGCTTGAAAACAGATTAATGGTCACCAAGGCCAGGTTGTTTTTCTCAAAAGTTTCTCACAAATCTAGTCATGTCAGCAGAAAATCTGAGCAACATCTGCTGTAGAACAATGCTAAAAGATGTGTTTGATTACGTCAGCTTAGAAGGCCATGTCTTGTAAAATAGTATAAGAATAAGCATACTTCCTGTTAGTAGTTAGACAAATCTTTGTATTTGCATGTTTTTGTCTCCTTGCGGCAAGTCAATTAAAAGTGCCTTAACTGAACCTTACGTGTATTGGTCTTTGAAGTTTTTTCCTTTGACATTCATTATGTGGCACTGTTGTATAACCTGCATGGGCAAGATCCAAGAACAAGTGCAGGGGGCATGTCTGAGCATTGCTCGCATGCTAAACACGCCCCCTGCACTCAGGAAGTGCCATATGGCACTTTGAAAAGAAAACCAGTGTCCACAGACACTGTCAGCATACCTCCAACTGAACAGATATCTGCAAAATGTCCAGATTTGTGTCCTGGCACAGAGCTGAGGCTTGAAGTCATTAAATAATGACAGAGATATGAGTGTAAGACCCCACATCCTCCAAGTAAGTCATGCTAATGCAAAACCTAATAGTCATCAACTTCCCAAGTTTGTAAGAGCAATATTTAAAATCTGTCCTGTTTACTCTTCCATCATGTTAGTCCTTGTACACATTGTATGCTGCAAGTGGTCCGGCGGTATGACTGTTAGCTATGTGCATATCTGTAAACTAATAAAAATAAAACAAATAACTAATTTTTCCCATCCCCACTAAACTTTAAGCATAGCTGAGTGGGTGTATGTGTATAGCATAGCTTAAACATATGAAGGAGCTAAATAAAAATATACAGCCAAACTAGTCAAAGTGAAGTAGCATAGTGGTTAGAGTTTTAGGTTCATAGGTTCATAGGTTCATACTAGGCTATCTGCCCGAGGGCATTTATAAGCCTAGCCCATAGTTTTGTGGCTTACGCCACCCCTTAGTTTGGAGAAACTATGCCCATTATTTAGCTGTGCCTCTGTCGAGCAGTGACACTGAGGTAACCCCTGGGGTGTATCTGCGATCTCCCATCCATTGGTCAAGATTCCTCTTGAACAAGGCCAGTGAGGTGCTCTGCCTCACATAAACCGGGATTTTGTTCCACAGCACAGGGAGTCTTTGGGTGATGAATCTATCCCTCCAGCACCTCCTATTAATAACTGTGTCGAGGTTTAAGTCACCCGCCCTTGTGGCTCTAAGGGATCTAGATTTTTTGAGATGAAGCATATTCATCAAATCTGGGTTTGACATGGCCTTGTATGTCAGGCACAGGTCACCTCTGAGCAAGCGGTACGCAACTGAATATAACTGGAGTTCTTTCAGTCGGGCAGCATAAGACAGATTTTTGAGACCCTTTATCCTTTTGGTGAGGAACTTTTGTGGCCTCTCCAGCTGCTGCAAGTGTCGGGTCAGATACATTCCGAATGGGGCATTGTACTCGATCATTGGTCTGATGAGTGATGAGTATAGGGAGACTATGACTTCCCTTGATCTAGATGTGAATCCCTTCATGATAAGGTGGGCAATGTAGAAGGTCTTCCTAACTACTTTAGCAATATGAGTGTCGAATGAAAGGCTACTGTCAACCTGGGTTCCCAGGTCCCTAATAACTTCTTCTGTGTTCAGGGATTGCCACCTATATGGTAGCTAGGGGTAACCTTATTTTTCCCGAAGGGTATGACTATGCATTTCTTGGCATTTAACTTGAGGCCATGGCTCTGGCACCAGTTATCCATTTCTGTGAGACCCTTCTGAAGGATATCTGTGTCGGATGTGTTTTCAACTACGGCGCCCAGTTTGCAGTCATCTGCGAACTTTGTCAGCCATAACCCTCCTGTGTTTGCTTGTACCTCAGAAAAGTAGATGCCAAACAAGAGTGGGCCCAGGACTGAGCCCTGTGGGACATCACTTGTGACAGGCTTAGAGTCTGACATGGCGCCAGCAACTCTGACCCTGTGGGTTCTGTCACTCAGCCAGTTTGCAACCCATCTTGTAATGTATGGGTTTACATTTAAGTTGATGAGTTTTTCAATGATACCCGAGTGGGGTATTGTATCAAAAGCCTTCGCCAGGTCCAGGTAGGCTGTATGGACTGCCTTTCCCTCATCAATGGCCTTGGTGACTGTTTCGAAAAAGTCAACCAAGTTTAAAAGGCATGATCTGCCTTTGACAAAGCCAAACTGGGTTGGATCCAAAGTCTGCAAATTCCCTATGTCTTTATTTATGAGATCCATTATGATCCTTTCCATGGCTTTGCAGATCAGACTTGTCAAGCTAATGGGACGTTAATTTCCAGGGTTGGTGGAGGCACCGCCTTTGTGGAGTGGGACCACAGTCGCTGTGCGCCACTCCCTGGGTACGTATCCGGAGGTGAGACTAAGATTAAACAGCTGTCCTAACTGTGGGTTTAATTCCTCATTGAGTTCATGGAGCACACAGCCGGGGACACCATCAGGTCCCATGGATGCTGTGTTCTTTGCCTTGGAGAGAGCAGTTCTCACCTGAATGTTAGAGATGTTTGGGGGGCTACAATCATTTGGTATAGATATCTCTCCTTGAGGCGGGGAGGGTGGGGAGAAGTTTGCACTGAACCTGTCAGCCAGTATGTTGGCAATGTCTGTAGGATCAGTAATCTTCACATCATTTTGAACTAATTCTGAGCATATCTGGGAGTTTCCTCCTAGGTTTCTGACATAGCTAAAGAATGCCTTATGGTTGTCTTTAGAGTCCTTAGCTATTTTTTTCTCAAAATTAGCTTTGGATGATTTTATGAGAGCTCTTAGCTTTTTACTTATAGTGATCAGCGGTGTCTTACCTTTTAAGGATTTTGCTCTATCTTGTAGTAGCTTTCTCCTTTTGTTGTAGAGTTTGTTTATGGCTGGGGTCCACCAGACTGGACGCTTGCATTTGGTACAAAGAGTCTTTGTTTTGCTTGGGATTGCCTGATCCATGCAGCCCTGCAGGTGCTGGTAGAAGGCATTTGTAAGTGATTCAGCAGTTTGAGTAGTGTTAACCGCCGGCTCAGGGGCCTTAAAGGAGACCACACTAGTCTTTAGAAGTGTGAAGTCGGCTTTCGAGAAGTTCTTTACTGTGGTCTTTTTCATTTCGGGTGGGGGCGGGATGAGAACCTCCAGCGAGATTAGTTTGTGATCAGATCTCACCAGTGAGGGGTATACTTCTGGCGTTGAACATTGTTCTCCCATGTTCGTGATGATAAGATCAAGTATGTTCTCTCCTCTTGTGGGGATGGTGACTAGTTGTTCCATGGCATTTGAGTTTATGAATTCCAGGAACTTTTGGGCTAGAGTGTTTGGGCTTGAGTAGTGTTCCCAGTCTATATTAGGATAGTTGAAGTCACCTAGTATGATGGTGTTCGGAGATACATTTATCCCCTCCAGTGTTTTCAGGAAGGCCATATGAGGTTCCTGAGTTTGCGAGGGTGGCCTGTAACATGCTACAATTTGCAGAGCAGTCTTGCCTATGGTTAATTGCACCTGGATGGTTTCCGATGCATCGTGCGATGCCACCAATCTTGAGGTGTGGGTGTCCTTGATGAATATGGATACCCCTCCTCCTTTCTTGGTATTGTTCATTTAGCATGTAGTCATTTATGGTTCGTGCCCCAACACAATCTGCTCATTTTCGTATGTGAAAACTTTTTTTATAAATAGGTACTGAATAATATATATTTGTTAACCAGGGTAGTGTAGCAGGTCCAAATGTGTGATGTCAGTGTAGTACATATGTGAAATCCCCAAATAAACACGTGTCCCATACAGTATAGGCACAAAAATATAATGTAATGAAAGCACGTAGGAGGTTGTTATGGAAGGGAAACATACATATCATAAGATGTCATTAAGAAGGAATCAACCCCACAATCCTGATAGTCCATAAATGAAAGCAGAACAATGCTAAAGTGTGCTCAGCTATGCTTAGCCGGAGTAAGCATTGCTTAAATTTGTATGCTAAGTAATAATTAGCATAGCTAAATGGATTTATGCACTGGTAAGCAGTGCTTAGCTTCTACCCCATTAAGCATTGTTTACCTGTGCTCAGCGGATTTGCCTGTCACTTAGCTTAGCTCAGCATATTCAAAATTGGCCAATGATAGCAAAGGGTGGAAATCCAGCCCTATTTAAATCCCACAGGTAGGAATACAACCATAACCAGTTTTAGCTGATCACTGCAGGCACTATGGTTGGTGTTGGTGAAGTTGTGCACTTTCAGGCACAGCATTAGGGCACTCAGGAGTCCAGGGTCATGGTTGGACTCCTTGTAAAACACTATGAAGGGAGACTGATGCAGGACCAGTCCCAAGGCTTCCAGTACAAAGTGGAGGCCTGGAAGCATCTTGTACATGACTTCACCAGTGCTACTGGTAACCCTCAGACTGGTGAGCAGGTCTGGCACCATTATGCTGACCTGAAGTGTAGGAAGAGGGACCTATCTGACCAGTGGATCTAAGATGCTTGGGCACAGAATATCCCAGCAGTGTGTAAGTATCAGTATCAATTATTGTGTAACAAAGCCCAGCCTATGTATGAGTTGGATAGGTATGTATAAATGTTTCTCTATCTGCTATACAGCTGCAGATGAGAGGGCTGCAAATGTGGATGCCCACACCAGCAGGCTACTAAGGCTGAGTCGCGAGGCTGGTGAATACAAATCTAGCATGCAGTAGTCAGGGAAAATAAACAGAAAGGCTGCCAGTAGTTAGACATGTAAATTGTTTGTACTGAATAAATGTGACATTAGCAAAGTAATACTGACATACAGGATATATAGCAATAAATGTGTCAGTACCTGTCAATAAAACTCAAAGCCCCAGACTGTTGTGTTTACTTTGCTATGTGGGAATATGAATCTGAACGTGTACCGGTTCTGCACAGAAACTATGGCTCTGACAGCATTAATTAATTGAGGCTCATCTGACAAAGATTGTGGAGTTGTAAAACAGATTAACTATAAGAAATTGTCCATGCACCAAGATCTGATCCCTGAATAGTAATCTTGTGTTAACCATTGTTTTCCATACTGTAATATGTGAAGGTATGAATACACAGTATAAAAACTATCTGTCATGCATGAATGTCAGAATTACAAAGCAGAATGTTCCATTCACCAAGATCTGATCTCTGAATAGTAATGTGTTAACCATTGTTTTCCATACTGTAATATGTGAAGGTATAAATACACAGTATGAGAACTATCTGCCATGCATGGATGTCAGGATTACAAAGCAAATTGTCCAAATGAGAGTGTATTATGCAGAAAACAGTCATGAAAAAATCAACAGTCTTCCAGTTGCTCATTATGATGAAATACAACCTTGTTGTACCTTTTTGCACAAACAGGCACAGTTGGAATCCTGGGACTGGTATTAAGCTATATGCATAATCTCACCCAAGAATATGTGAATCTGTGTAGAAACAGTCAGGTAGTGTTAACAGTAATTTCCTCCACAGGTCTGCCAGGTAAGAAAAGGTATAAATGAGCTGTAAGAAGGCTGTAATTACACAATGTGTACAAACATACCACTGCCCAACCCAAGGCCATAAGTTGATGTAAAGTGAGGTAATACCTAGAGAGTAATGATCATTAAAGTTGTGATCAATTGAAGCCTATATAGTTGTTAATTGACATCTCTTTCTCTCTCTCTCCCATCCTATCTGCACCAATAATCTAAACACATAAATCAACAGGTATGTTTTTCACCAAATCTACTGTTGGGACATGTGTCCTTTGGTTCTAGAAATATTGAAACATTTGATTATTAATGTTCCCTGTTCAAATGCTATCATTGGTGCCCTGTTGCTATCAGTGTTACCTGCATGTCGTTATAATGTCCACTGTGGTTCCATATATGCATGTGTTCTGTTTGCTATGCAACTGTTTAAAATCTCTTGTTTTGGGTTAATGGGAACACCCATGCATGCTGTATAACTAATCCTAGAATGTGTTGTTCATGACTATCCAACAAATGTAAAACCTCAACACCATAGCACATCTGGGAAGGACGATCCCAGTGGATCCGCTTGTCCCACCTCAACTGGCCATAGCATCTGGGACCCAACCCAGGACCTCCTCATCCACTGGTCCTGCACCACATTCAGGTGGAACTGCCTCAGGGGATGGGGCCCATCCCTCCCCTTGGGACTGGGTGTGGACAGGACACCATCACCTATTATTAGGTTTGGGGACTGGTGTGTAGCATGCTTCGAAAGGAATTCGGAGATCAGCTACACCAGCTTGAGGGTTCCATGGTGCATCTTGAGGGTCAACCTGCTCCTCCTGCTCAGCCCCCAACACAGCCACCTTTGGCCCTGTGAAGGTCCAGTGGTGACTGCCCATGGGTGGGGAGCTCAGACTCACTGTATCCATCTGGGGGCTCATGGGCATCTGATTACAAACCATCCTCCCTTCCAAGGTGTTTACCCCCCCACATGTATCATATACCACCCCTGCCTGCTGTCTCATCTATCTTGTCTCTCTTCCTACCCAACCTAACTCACCAAATATACCTACTATCATTCCTCAACATCCCACTGTCACCTTATTAAAAAAAATGAGCGCATCTGTTCCCACAAACGTTACCCCATATATAGATGTCCATTTCATACATGTGTCCACTGGACACATGTAATCTGGTCTAATTGGCTTAACAACACATTTACTGTTGTCCTCACTCCTCTCTCAGGGGTTTGAGTGCCCAAATTCACCTCCAAATTATGTACAAACGTACAGCTGTTGCTGTGTCAGAAATGGACAGCTATGGACCTTCCCTACACCCGTGCTGCACATTCCTATATATCTTTCATATTGTTTTTCCCTCTGCATGCCCCCTTTTTCACCACTTTCCTATCACCCCTTTTTTTCTTTTAAAGAAACTCGCATGGGGATAAGTGAGTTTGTGCGATGCTAAGCAATGCCTACACAGACTAAGCAGTTTCCTATTTAACCATGTGTTGGCATCTCTTACCATCACACAAACTCACTTCCAACTGCTGAAATCACCCTGTCTCCATCAGCCACTTTTCTTTTCAGCAACAATAATCAGCCCCATCAAGTCTTGAACCCAGGACAGTATACACCATAGTCAGCACCACTATACCATCTGAAAAGTAACAACAAATGCTGTTTTTTTTTAATATATCATTTAGTACAGGTATAGAATAGTAGAGAACAAAGTGTGGAATTAGTCATGTTTAGTATATATAAATATACACATATAGATGTGTATGGTGATAGATAAATATGAAAAAGTACATATCAGATATATGGAGCCATATATATAAAACAATTACGTTTAGACTATATACATGTATATTGTTATATAAGCATATGTATAGATATCAAAAAAGGAATATAAAAAAAAAAAATATATATATATATATATATATATATATATACATATATATATATATATATATATATATATATATATACATATATATATATATATATATATATATATATATATATATATATATATATATATATATATATATATATATATATATATATATATATATATATATATATATATATATATATATATATATATATATATATATATATATATATATATATATATATATATATAAAATATATGCTCATAACATGTATTGGAGTCATACCTTGCACCATACCTCTATACCTCTTAGTGCAATCATTTTGGACAAAGGCTGTCAAAATGGGGGGACAAAGGTCCAAGAACAGGGACATAATGTACGTACTGCAGTTATAAATGTAGAATGTTGCTATAGCAACAGGGATTTTGTCAGCATACATGTTCAGAAGGATGTGAGTTCTGAAACTGAAATGTATCTCATCATTTATTGACAGAAATCCTCACATCATCACAGTGATTTACTACAGAAATGAAAATAATGATTCTGTGGAACAGAACATACTTATGAGCAATAATCCTGGACAGTCTGAAACAATTTGGCCAGTCGAGAGGTATGCTCAGAACCCCATAGTGCAACAAATATGGACCAAGCCTGACATGGGGAGGTGTAAAGTCATGAAACTGGCCCAAATACTGGAGTAGATAAGGTGACACAGTTGATGCAGTAACACACTCTTGTCTGTTGCACCATATATTGACAGGAATAGCCCAAGTCCAAAACCAAACTACTCTCCAATAGTTACTGACATAAATCTTCACATCATCCCACTGATGTGTCAGACATACACAACACATATGGGGGCCAGGCAACAGTACATCTGATAAATATCGGGACATAACATCACAGTAGGGAAACTACACTGAGCTGCTAGGCATGTCACCAGGTACTGCCTAGACTACAGACAGACTGACACAATACAAACCCAATTTTGCTATGGGGGAATACACATGTAATTGCAAATATATCAGGCACTACAGGGATGTAACAGCATTGACCAACAGACACCAGCATGAAAGTGCATACCCAGAACCAATGTCACCACATTCAAAGTGACATACTGGTATGCAACAGGAACAGTAGAGTATATGGACTGTGTGATCAAAATCATCAGCATGTTTGCCACTCACACACTACCCCCTATATATACTGGCCCAATTCACAGTGTAGTCTGACACCTAACTGTGGTATGGGACATGTGTCAGTCTGCTCCTACAAACATATACAGCTGATACAGCATGAGAATCTGGAACAGCATGCAAATTCAGATAGAAAAGGACCCTCAACACTTATATCTACCACCCCTACACAGGCCAAATAACACATTCACAATACACTGCTACACAATCCTGACAGTTTGTCAACAATTGCCAGAAATGCACAGTCCACTCAACTGTATAAAGTCCCACAGAACATCCAGGCTTTATCCTCATATATAAGGGCGTCTACACGCAACATCTCAGGCAGTCTGATACATCACTGGGATGATATCTGGAATGAAGTCAATATATAATGATTTACTATACCTATCCACCTCTTACAGCGTGACATCTGGACAAAGCCTGACATACTTGGGGGCAGAGGCCCAAACACAGGGGCATTATTGACATATTGCTGTCATAAAATGAGAAAGTTGCTGATGTAACAGGGTTGTTGTAACATATCTGTTCTGAGGGATATGAAGTCAGAAACACACATGGATGCAACCATTTACTGACAGCAATCATCAGAGTATGCTACTGAATTTTCAAGGCCAAAAAATGTGTGAGTAACACACCAAATATAAGAGCCCAAACTCTGGCCAGTCTGCGAATAGCCCTACAGTTGAGAGTTACGTCAACCACATAACACTATCAGACTTAAATTAATGCAGAACAGCCATATCCACACAAATGCTGTCAAACTAGCATTATTCTAACTGTATAACAGCAATACTTACATTCTGTCCTTATGTCTGGAACATTCCCTCCCAGTTTGTTGGACTGTCTCCTCATTGTTTGTTGTAAGAGGTATTCCCAACTACACTCTGTGATGCTGTTCGACATACACCTCCATGAAGTATTCCTCCCAGGCAAAGAAAAGGGTCAATGCCCACATGAAGTACTCAGTTATGGGAGTGTGTTTTCATGCCATTGGTATGGGAATGATACCACAACTGTTCCACATGCAGTTAGCAAGTGGGGGACTCCAACTGGTGCACAGGCCATCAGCTGCTCATGAGCATTACCTACTAAAGGCAAGCTGCTGCCTATACAAAACAGATGCATATCCTACATCTGTATCAGTGAGAGGCACACACACACACACACACACACACACACACACACACACACACACACACACACACACACACACACACACACACACACACACACACACACACACACACACACACACACACACACACACACACTGAGACTGATGGAGTATACCAACTGAACTGAAAACCAAATAACACAGCTACGTCAAACAATTAAGCATGTGATGGAATGTAGTAGGGAGCATGTAAACATGGAAAATAGGAAGATCAAACAATATTATGTCTCAACAACACATGATGTACTGATATATTTTTGAGCAGAACCTATGGCCATAGAAACTGGGTATGTCTGCAGTGACAGAGAACACAGCTCAGGGCATTGAGTCACCCTAGGAAAGGATGGCTCACATATGACCACTACTGGAGTGTGTGTTGCACAATACTTGACTGTGACACTGCTAGGCCACACCCAGTGCAAATCATACCATCAGTAACTCTGCTACATCCAGCTGTGACTTGTGCCTCTTTTTTCAGTGCTAATGTCTGCAACCCATATAACATAGCTGGTCTCACTACCCACTTGTAGACCTTCCCTATCACTCTGAATGGTACTCGTTTGTCACAAATCACACCTGACATTCTTCCCTACCACTCACATCCTGCCCGTACTCTCATCTTCACCTCTCACCCACACTTGCCATTACTCTGAACTGTTGTTCCCAAGTATTTACACCTATCCACCCTTGAAAACTGTACTCCCTGCATCCTCACCATTACTCCATCCTCCCACCCATTCACACACATAAATTCCATCTTAGTCCTGCTGACCATCATTCCTCCCCTCTCTAGACCATACCTCCACCTCTCCAGGGTCTCCTCAACCTTTTCCCTACTCTCACTACAGACTACAATGTCACCTGCAAACAGCACAGTCTAGGGGGATTCCTGTCAGATCATGTCTGTCAACCTGTCCATCACCACTGCAAATAAGAAAGAGCTCATAACTGATCCCTGATGTACTCCCACCTCCACCTTAAACACACTTGTCACTCCCAATGCAAAACTCACTGCTGGCACACTAGCCTTGCACATATCCTGTAGCATTCTTATGGATTCCTCCACAACTCCTGACCACCTCATACAATGCCACAAATCCTCTCTAGGCATCTTGTCATATGTTGTCTCTAAGTCCACAAAGACACAACACAGCTACTTCTGACCTTCTCTGTATGTCTCCATCAACACTCTGAGAGCAAATATTGCATCTGTACTGCTCTTTCCTGGCTTGTAACCATGCTGCTGATCAGTAATCCTCACCTCCCTTCCTAGCCTAGCTTCCACCACCCTTTACCATTACCTCGTGGTGTGACTGATCAGTATTATCCCTCTGTAGTTACTACAGCTCTGTACACCACCCTTATTCTCATAACCAGTAGTCAAACACATTTTATCCACTCCTCACACATCCTCTCACTTTCCAAGATTACAGTAAACAATACGGTTAACAAGACCACTGCCATTTGTCCTAAACACCTTCATGCCTGTACAGGTATGTCATCTGGACCAATAGCCTTTCCATTCTTAAACCTCTTCCTATCTATCCTTACTTCCCCCTTGATAATCTGCTGCACATCCTGATTCACCATACCCACATCATCCAACCTTCGCACTCTCTCATTCTCTTCATTCAACAGCCCAACAAAGTACTGTTTCCACCTGCTCAACACACTCTCCTCACTAGTGAGTTCACTTCCAACATTATCCTTTTTCAGCCTTATCTGCTGCACATCCTTCCTAGCTACATGCCTCTGTCAAGCCAATTGGTATAGGCCCTATTCTCCATCCTTGGTGTCCAACCTTACATACAACCCTTCAGATGCCCCATCCTCGGCCTTTGCCACCACTCTCTTTGTCATGCACCCCATCTCCCTACACACCTGTCTGCTTTCTTCATCTGTCTGACAATCCCACTTCTCCTTGGCCAACCTCTTTCTCCATATATTCTCCTGTACTTCCTCATGCCACCAGCAGGTCTCCTTGCCCTCCTTCATCTGTGCAGATGTCACACCAAGCCCCATTCTACTCACCTCCCTTACTAGCTCGGATGAAGTTACCCAGATATTTGCCAACTCTTCACTGCCACCCACTGCCTGTATTATCTCTTCTCTGAACTCAACCTCACAATAACCCTTTCTCAGTATTCAACATTTGATCCATGGTGCTGGCCTCACACTCCACCCCTCTTCTTAATCACTAACGTCATCCCACAGACCAACCTCCCATGCTCCCTATCTACACTTTCCCCTGTCACCATTTAACAGTTACCAATACCCTTCAAACAGGCCAACCTGCATATGAGATAATCCACCTGTGTGCATATTCCTCCACTCTTGTATGCCACACTATGCCCCTCAGTCTTGTAAAACTATATATTCACCACACCCATGTCCAACCTCTGTTGCAAACTCCACCACCATCTCACCTTCTGCATTCCTTTGCTTAACACCATACCTACACATCACTTCTGCATCCACTCTGTCCCCTTCACCAACATGCCCATTGAAATCTGCTCCAGTGACCACTCAGTCACCCTTGGGTACAGTCATCACCACTTCATCCAATCACACCAAAGTATGCCTATCTCATCCATCACACACGCAATTAGCGGAGCATATGCACTAACAACTGTCAATATTACACCATCAGTTTCCAGCCTCCTAAACATCACTCTACCCGATACTCTAATCACCTCCACAAACACTCTTGGCATAATGTTCCATCAGGTTAACCCCTACACCAATTCCCCTCCCATACACACCATGATAGAACTATTTGTACCTGACTCCGATACACACAGCTGTAAACACCTTCTATCGGGTTTCTGGCACACATACTATATCCACCTTTCCTCTGTCCAGCATATCAGCTAGCTCTGTCACCAGACTGGTCATACTCATAACATTAACAGTTCCTACTCTCACTACAACACACCTAGCCTTTCACCTCTCTGCCTGCCTTATGAGCATCAGACATCCTCCAGGGTATGTCTGTGAATGCAAAGGCTACTGCACTATCAAATGGCATATGTGTGTTAAGGCAATATGAAGAAAGTGTCATTAATTGTGGCCCATAGCCAACAATGTATGCGGATTGTCCTACAGATGTCTTGCCCTAACAGGTTGACGACTGACTGAGCAGCAAGACTATCATTATAGTGTGCCATACTGACATAGAACAGAAATGTATAGCAGGTATTACCTCTGCATATGTGTGTATGGGTAGGTGTACCTGGCTGCCTCATAACAACTGACATGGGATGCAAAACGTCAGGTGAATAAGCTGTACATGTACACGTGTGTAACCTTAGTGTGCAACCTTAGTTTGGAGTATGCTACTTTCACAGTGTGGGTTCTGTCAGTGAGCCAGTTGGCAACCCATCTTGTGACATAGGGATTTATACCTACTTTAGTGAGTTTATCTATAATTCCAGAGTGGAGGATGGTGTTGAAAGCCTTGGCGAGATCTAGATAGGCTGTGTGAACCACCTTACCCTCATCTACAGCTTTGGTGACCACTTCAAAGAAGTCTATCAGGTTTAGGAGACATGATCTGCCTTTTACAAACCCGAACTGGATGGGGTTCAGAGTTTGGAGATTACCAATGTCATTGTTTATAAGTTCCATGATGATACATTCCATAGTCTTGTAGACCAGGCTCGTATGACTAATGGGGTGGTAGTCCCTTGGGTACATGGCGGTTCCCCTTTTGTAAAGTGGGATAACCATCACTGTGTGCCATTCAGTGGGCAAAAAGCCTGAAGTGAGGCTATGACTGATCATGATACTTAGGTGGGGTGACAGTTCGTTCTGTAGTTCATGTAGAACACAGCCAGGGATGTTGTCAGGTCCCATGGATACTGTGTTCTTGGCTTTGGAATGTGTGTTTTTTACCTATGCAGCCATGATTTCAGGAACTTTGCATTCTTCTGGTATAGAGATGGGCCCTTTTGGAGGTGAGAGGGGGTAAAGTTAGCACTGAACCTATCTGCCAAGATGTTGGCAATATCAGTTGGTTCTGCATATTTAGTGCCATTGTGCTGTAACTCAGAGCAGATCTGAGTGTTGCCATTGAGATTCTTGACATAGCTATAGAATGCATTGTGTTTGTCTTTAGAATCAGTGACAATTTTGTTTTCATAACTTGCTTTGGAGGATTTTATGAAGGATCTCAGCTTCTTACTGAGGCTGACCAGGGAGTTCCTCCAATCATGGGATTTTACTCTTTTTGCAACAATTTCTTTAGTCTGTTGTAGAGTTTGTTTATAGCAGGGACCACCAGATTGGCTTCTTTTTTTAGAGGATAGCATCTTGGTTCTGTTAGGGATTGCATGATCCATGCACTCGTGTAAGTGCTTATAAAGTGCATCTGTGTAGGATTCAGCAGTTGTACCCCTATTGTCTGTCTGCATGGGAGTCATGACGTTTGCCACTTCTGTCTTAAGAAATGTAAAGTTGGCTTTGGAGAAAGTTTTACGGTGGTTTCCCTAATGGGGGGTGGGGACAGGATTTGGATGTCTAGGGTGATTAGCTTGTGGTTGGATCTGACCAACGACGTATTGACCTCTGGTGTGGAACACTGGTTGCCCATGTTGGTAATGACCAGGTCTAGGATACTGCTGCCCCTGGTGGGGGTGTGGATAAGTTGATCCAAAGTGATGGAATTCATGAATTCCAGAAAACGTTGAGCAAAAAAGTTGTTACATGAGTAGTTTTCACAGTTAATGGTGAGGTAGTTGAAATCACCCATTATTAGGGTGTTAGGTTGTACCCTAATATTTTCCAGTGTATCAAGAAATTAGGAGTGGGAATCCTGGTGCATGGTGGGGGATCTGTAGCAAACAAATCTATTAGAGGAGCAATAATGACATAACAATTATACAACAACCTAGATGCATATGTGTGCACAGGCTGAAGCTAGTACTGTGTTTAAGCAGCTTTAAATATAACTACAACTGTACATTTTATTGGGTACACAACAGCCATCAATTACAAAGACTCTTTGATTAACAGAAACTAACGGTCAACTGTCTTACCAGGATTACTCTAACATATATTGCCTGCTACAGTAACAGCCATGGTTCACATAGAGCTGATGAAGCTGCTAAGGGACTGCATGTTTGAGATGTATCAGCCTGGAGAAGGGTAATAAAACATTTTCACAGCATTGCAGGTACCATGGAACACAGTGCAGATAGTCATCAAAAGGTGGTGAAAATATGGGGCTACATTGACATTGTGAACGAGTGGACATCCTACCAAAGTCTATGAGAATACAAGACCAAAACTGGCCAGGGAGGCTCCCAGGAGCCCTACAGCAACAGTGAAGGAGTGGTAGGGCTCTCCAGCAAGTACTGGGTGTGGACTACATGTCACAGCAATCTTCCATGGTCTCCATATGCCCTGCCTATAGGGTAGGGTTGGAAGATGGCAGAAGTTCCTCACACAAAACAATATCCAGGCATGGTGAATGTCTGAAAACAATACATCAGGTCTCCAAGAAGCAAGTGGTAAATGTGTTATGGTAATATTGGACCACGGTTCAACTCTTTGGCCACAATTCTGACAGGTGTGCTTGGCTCAATATCACCACTGCACATCACCACAACAATATCACCCCCATGGTGAAGCATGGTGATGGCAGTGTCCTGCTTTGGGGTTGCTGTTCACAAGCTGGAACTGGGGCTATAGCCAAGTTAGAGGGTGTTATGAACAGTTTCAAACACTGGTCCCTTGTGGCTCCAAAATGTTCTGGTGTCTGCCACATAGCTGTGGATGGTCAGGAATTCCACCTTTCCACTCAACAATGGCCCAAACTATGCATCCAAATTAACAAAAGGATGGCTTCACCAGAACACATGCAACATTCTGCACTGGCTGAGTCAGAACTCACACCTACGTCCAATAGGATATATGCAGGGTGACCTGAAGAGGGCAGTGCAATCTGACATAGTTGGAGGTATTTTGCAAGTGAGAGTGTGCAAACATTGGCAAGTCAAGATGTGCCATGCTGATAGACACCTTCATAGTTTCATAGGTTAGTACTAGGCGAACTGCACTTATCGGCCATTTTAAGCCTAGCCAATTACCCCATGTCAGAATCAAACCCTGCACCTTGTGTTTCTAAGGTAAGCACCTTAACCATTACACTAACCTCCCACCCCTTCCCAAGAGGACTGCATGCTGTGATTAAATTAAAAGTTACTTTAACAGAGTATCACTTTAAGGGTGTGCACACTCATGCTACCAGCCTATTGTACCTAATTCAGTTACCAGATGTTACCTGTAACTGATGTGCACGTTCTTCAGTTGGATTGCACAGGTTATACGTCATATGAAATGATGGCAATGTTATGACCTGACTTCTGAGGTCTGATGTGATATATCACAACAACCTGGCCTATTAACAGGTGTGTGTACACTTACTATATCCACTATAAGCTTGTTGTTTGAATAACTGGCTTTGTTTTAAAATACATGTACTGCAGGTTATGCAGTCTGCACCTCAAATTAGATCATTACTTAGTGGCACCAATCCACAGGCCAACCCAGTAATATATCAGAAAACACAGGGGTTATGAGGAACAGACCAACATATGAGCCACACATGTAGACATTCAGCAAAACCCTGTACAGTTGGGGGGGGGGGTATGTTCTGTAGGTGTTGCCACAGTGCTATACAGGTGAACAGCAATAATTTACATGGGTGCAGTGTGTGCTAGGTGAAGGGCCATCACCTTATAACACCACTTACAAATCCCAGAGGTGTATGTTAGTAGTAAGGGTAATTGGAAAGGGTTGCACTGCATGATGCTGAGAGTCCATTCAGAGTGTGTATGTTATTGTCTGACTGTGTGTCGTGAATGCACCCAGTCAGCTAATGTGAAGTCTGGGTAATGCCTTTGTGGCACCTCACCTGTGTGTATGTGTGTGTGTGTGTGTGTGTGTGTGTGTGTGTGTGTGTGTGTGTGTGTGTGTGTGTGTGTGTGCATGCGTGTGTGTGCGTGTGTGTGTGTGTGTGTGTGTGTGTGTGTGTGTGTGTGTGTGTGTGTGTGTGTGTGTGTGAGTGTGCGTGTGTACCAGCAAATCTTACAGTGCTGGTAGTAATTTACATATGCTGTTTTTCCCTCACAGGTGGACATGGTGGCTGTGGTCCCTCCAGCTCTGATACTGATGTTAGAGTCTCTGCAGAATCTGACCATGATGATACTCATATTGAGGCACAGGTGGGGTTGTCAGGGGCTGATACTGTGTCGGTTGGCATCTCACTATTGTCAACCCCATCCCCACACACAGTCACAATGCCCACACATAACCTGTAACCAATGGCCACAGATAATGAACAGCTGGCAGGTGGTGGCATGGAACAGGCTACTTTGGTGACTATGGAAAGTGAGGGTGTAGGTATTAGCTATAGCCAGAGTGCTGGCAAGGTCCCACACAGGCAGATGGGCAGGGGTTGTCGGAGGAGGATTGCAGCCCATTATGCCCTTGTTGCAAGTGTCATGGCAGCAGTCACCAGATGCATGTTTCAGGCTGTCCTGGGGGCACAGGCATGTAATGAACATAATACCAGACATATATACAGGGTCATAGATGAGCACGTCCCTGGTGTTCATGGCAATTTGAACTCACTGCAGCCATCTGTGAGCATATTAGGGTCATGGCTCGATGATACAGGGAGACCTTGACATTCCTCAACCATGGAATATCTGTGCTTGAGCATTTGGTGGACACTGGCCAGCAGCCATGTGACTGTAGGGCAGCACCACAATCAGCTGAGGGTCTACATGACCGTATACCATCACATTCCAGTGCTGGCAGTACCACCAATACTACTGAAGGGTGTGTGCTGTCCACACCATGATGCATGAGGACATGGGCATGTGATCCTGGCTGGTCCAAACAGGGATGCAGATCCAGCAGGCAGTAGTCACCAGCGAGGAGTAGTACTGCATCTGGACTCAGCCCTGGTGGTGCCGGTGATACCCTTAGCAGGCCCAGTTTCCATGTCCATGGCCAGAGATGGTGAAGTGTGTGTACACCCTGCCATGTACAGCACACAGTTTTCCAAAACAGTCTTGTATAGGACACCCACATGGCGTGACTGTGTGCATACAAACACACACATATCACCATCACTGAACAGAATAAAACATAGAACGTTGACAGTCCCAGTGTCTTGAGATGAAACTCACCAAAAAAAATGGCAATTCAGCAGCTGAAAAGTGTATACGAAAGCCAGTGGAACAAATGAAACAAATGCCTTCAAAAACCAGTGATATCCACGGCCAAACTCTCAGCAGTTAAATAAACTTTTTGAAAGCCAGTGGAAAAGCTAAAACAAATGAAACAAATGTCTTCAAAAACCAACGGTATCCTCAGCCAAACTGTAATTTTATTAAATGAAACACAGGATAATCCAAAAGGTTAAGCGCTTTCACTTGCTAAATGGCAAGCTTCTTCAGAACAAGTTGAAGCAAACCTCTCAGCAGTTAAATAAACTTTTTGGCACCAAAATTCAAAATACACAATGCTTCATATTAAAGGTATACGACACCTAAAAATACACTTAGTGCAAAACCTATTATTATAAAAGTCCTATCTATGCTAATCACAATGTGAACAAATACAATGTATAATATATATTATAAAATATAAATCTAAACCATAAAAATATTTTAGTGTTAAATATTTATATGTATAATGCCTGGGTAATACAGAACAAATTATTACATATCCATCCAAACTGTCGTATAAAAACTATAAGAATCTAAATAACAATACAATGCACAATGACCAAAATATATATCTTGTCCTAAATCTACCTGTCTATAAAAATATTGTAATAAAATTATACCATCAATATGATGTGAATATATATGAATATAAATATAAATTAATATAAAATTTGATATGCCTGTTTGTATCTTATAATCACAAATTAACTGTTGCACATGCCACTAAACCCAAATTCAACACATAGCTAGCAAAGGTTTAATAGAAATAATGTCATTGAGTCCTGGTGGGGTTGAAGCATCCAATTAAACCTGCCACCAATACT
>NC_056731.1:1543253290-1543325790 GCF_019279795.1 Protopterus annectens | reverse complement strand
TTTGACAGTACTGAGATCCATAGCTGCAAAAAGTCATAGGTGTGTACATGGCAAATGGTGATGGAGGCTTTACAAGGCTAGCCCATGGTAATACACTGGCATCATGCCACCTGACAATACTCCCCAATGTGTTTACTGAGCATAGTCAGTGGAGCGATCCCCAGGGTGGGAATTTTAGTCTCCATCCACTCCTCCTGATTTCTCTTGAAGAGGGCCAATAATGTTGTTGGCTTGACATGTATGTGACATCTATTCCATAGTGTTGCCAGTCTCTGCATTGTGAACCTGTCCCTGAAGCATGTCCTGTTGATTGTGAGGATGGGGTTGAGGTATCTGGGGCATGTTTTGTGGACAGATTGGTTTTCTCAGATGTAGCATTCCTGACAGCGTTGGGTCAGACATGGCTGTGTATGTCAGGCAGAGATCACCCCTAAGTAGCCAATATGAGACAGAGGTTCATTGCAGTTGTTGGAGTCTGTCTGCATGGGGCAAGTGTGTAGTACCAAAGAACCTATTTGTGAGGTACTTTTGCAGCCTCTCCTGTTGTTGCTGGTGTCCATTGAGGTACATGGCAAATGGACCATAGTACACATTGATTAGCCTGTGGAGTGTACAGGGAAACACTGTTCTTTTACTTCCTGGATTCAACACCCTGAGTCAGGAGAAGTGACACATGGAAGGACTTTCAGAAGACAGTGGCACTGTGGTGGTCACCAAAGATCTCACTGTCAACCTGTGTTCCCAGTTCCATTATATCAACATCAGTGGATTACCATCAAAGTATTACTTTATGGGAACCATATCACACCCAAAGGGGATGGTGGCACATCATCTGGCATTGAGCTTATGTCCAGGGTTCCGACAACAGGCATAGGTCTCAGGGAGGCCTTTGTGAAGGATGTCAACCTTATGTGGTGGAGGTAATAATATCACCCACCTTGCAGTCATCTGCAAATGTCAGACAGGGTGCCTTTGTATTGGGCTGGCCCTCAGAGGTGTGGATCCAAAACATGAGGGTACACAGGTCCACATCCTGTAGTACTCACTCATGACTGTTCAGCAGTCTGACATGGAGTCCGCTGTTTTCACACTGTGGGTTCTATCTGTGAACCAGTTTGCAGGCCACCTACTGATGTAGGGGTGGCTGTCTACCTGAGTGTGTTTTGTGTGTGATTCCTGAGTGGGGAGTGATATCCATACTGTCATATAGTTATTGCACATGGCACAATGCCTATAGGGCTGCAGAGTGTTTACAGGTCCCTCTACAGTGGATGACAACTATGGGTCTTGTAATGTAGACACTGGGACATGTACTGGGTGGGCAACAGAAAAAAGTAGCAAAACCCACCCCAATGGATATGGTTCTCACACAAACACAACAACCCCCCCCCCCACAGACAGGATACTGTTCACACACACAGTTGCCTGGACTGAGATTAGAGCTCCTACATATCTATTTATTGCTACTACACTGTTATGCATTTATCATATTCAGCAGAGCTTATAGAGTGAAGGCTGTACAAAAGTACTTCTAGGGTGAGGAATATCATCAGATCTTGTAAAGTATGGCAATGGGTAATGTACTGGGTGAGAGAGACCACAAAATACTTTAAACTACACATATACATAGCACATTTGCCAGAACTGGGATTACAACTTCTACATAACTAGTTATGTGTACTATACTGTTAAGCAGTTATTACAAGTGCCACAGAGCTTCTGGGGCTGAGGTCTGATAAAAGGGACTTCTAAGGTGACTGATATCTGCAGGACTGCTAAAGTAGGGAAAGGGGAAATGCACTGGGTTTGAATGGACCCAAAAGGTTTAACTTATAAACACACATATATACTTCTACATTTGCCAGGCCTGCGATTAGAACTCCTGCCTAACTTGTGATTGTATTATAGTGTTATACAGTTATTGCACGTGTCACAGATCTTATGGAGCTGAGCCTGAGGAAAGGGGCTTCTAAGGTGACTGACATCTGCAGGCCTGCTAAAGTACAGAAAGGGGAAGTGTACTGGGGTTGAATGGACCTAAAACCTTTAACTTATAAACCCACACACACCACCTTTTACATCTGCCAGGACTGAGTTTAGAACTCCTACATAACTAGTTATTTGTACGACAGTGTTACACAGGTATTGCAGGCATCACACAGCTTATGATGCTAAAGTCTCACAAAGGAGACTTCTAAGATGACTGATATCTGCAGTACTGCTAAAGTAGGGAAGGGGGAAGTGTACTGGGTTTGAAGGGATCCAAAAGATTTAACTTATGAACACACACACTTTTACATTTGCCAGGACTGAGATTTGAACTCCTACCTAACTAGTTAGTTGTACTACAGTGTTATACAGTTATCACACATGCCACAGAGGTTATAGGGATGAAGCCTGACAAAAGGGACTTCTATGGTGACAGACATCTTCAGGACTGCTAAAGTAGCACAATGGGAAATGCACTGGATGGGAAAGACCTGTTCGTTCATAGATCCTACCGACATTTCTCTAAATGTATGAGCATGCCCAGTGTGACTTTTTATAGTAAATGTGGGACTCCATTCCAGGGATTGTTATCCTCCAGTCCAGTTTGTTTTGTGCTACAGTCATACCTTTCAACCTGTTGGTGCAGGATATCTGGAGATAGCCTATCAACATGGGGAGACAATGGGCCATACTGTGATTGTGACTATTTCTCTCAGTAATGTATGGGTTGCTATGGTTACAGGGCTTGTTTTAGCAGACATCTGACATATATGGCATTTGACATGTCATGTATTGTTTCAGTACCTCGTGACATACCTCCTCAGATAACCACAGTGATTTACCAGAGAAATACAGAATGGATGATGCACACACCAAACTTATGGGCCAAATGCTATGCATTCTTGCACAATCCAGCCTGTTGAGAGGTGTGCCTATGAGCAACTGACTGCTGGAACTGTGGAAATGGTCCAGCACCTTGGTGATATATTACAATGATGGAATCTCTGTGCATTTCTGTTTGGGCCTAGTTTGATTTCCAGTCTACAGTTGGACAATATAAGTCATACAGGATCAGGGTGACAAGCAGACACCAGTAAGATTTGCAGGGGAAAAGATATGTGGGGGGGTGTCCTGGGTCAGATATGTTTGCCTATAGCTACCAGTACTTTGCCTAGGGGTAATCTCCAAGGTTGACTGCACTTGGAGGGTCTTGTGTGTGTCAGACTGTTTGACCGGCCTGGCGGTGTGTGTGTATGTCTCACATATATGTATGGCCCACCTCATTTTCCTTGGATGGCCACATTTTGGGGTCAGGATGTTGTATAGGATGAGTGATCAGGGAAGGGTGTGTTACTCCCCATGGGTGTGGGTCAGGGTTCTGTGAATGCAGACATATCATCATCTTCCAGAGTTAGGACTGCCTGCAATGAGTGCATTCCTATGTTTAGACTCCTAGCCCTGCCAGTGGATGTACAGAGTATCACAGAATGTCCACATTCATGACTCATATATCTGGTTGGTTATCCAAACGAGTGTGGTTTTCAAGGAAAAGTATTTTGCAAGTCACTCAGGGTTGAAGTCAGATATTACTGACAATTGACATTGCAGTTTCAGACGTCATACCCATCAGACATTCCATGCTACTACAATCATTCCATCAACTTTCTAACATAATTAGAGCAGTATTTCAAAAGTGCCCTTCTCTTTGGACCTTTTTCACCCCATTATTCATGTCTTTGTCCAGATTTCTGGTTCTCTGACACTGGCAAGTTTTCTTCTAGCAGTAAGCAGCATGGCCTTTCTTTGCATTTTTAGACTGTGCTATGTTGGTATTATGGACCCCATGACAGACCCTGACAGGGCACTGTGGGTGATTCATTGGCATTTGTCACAGGCCTGTAGGCCAGGTGTGGAAAATGTAGGCCATCTGTACCACGGCAGTGCATTCTGATGATTATATGTTCTCAGGCTGCCAACAGCGGAAAACACTGGTATGGCACCAGTAAGTTGACTGTGGGTATTACTGACAATTTCTTTCTGTTTGTGTTGAGCCATCACTCTAGTTGATGGCTGGCTGATGCTTAAGGCTAGGGATATGTTATTGCATTTCTATGGGACTATGGGGGGGTGGCCCATCTCTACACAATACACATTTGCAGAGACTGTGCTGATGTTTGCTTAACATTTTGGTCCCATTTAACATAGTGGTAAGTCCTATCTTTGAGACTACAGGCATAACAGTATCGACCACAGGTCAGATTGATCTGGCATAAAAATTTGTAGTTTCAGACTTCTTGCCTTTCAGAGCCATACTGCCAGACCTGCTATGATATCACTGTGTAAAGGTCTGCAGGTAGGGATTTTATGGATGTTGCCATGTGGCGGCCTTTGCCAGACATTTCTGTATGGTTTTCTACAGCTGATCTGCTGGGTAAGGCTGGGGGTGGGTATGGGACCCGCACATTGTTATCCATGCATGTGACCTATGACCCCCCCCCCCCCCAGTTATTTGGCTCACCACAATATACTGCAGTGGCATTTGTCAATTAGGGTGGTAGTGTATAGTGTGGGTAGGGCAGTACTGGGAATACACTTCCTGCTGTCCCACAAAACTGTCAGTTGTCTGCTGCTATCACAGTAAGCCACCTCATTCCCTTACATGCTTAAAGCAAAAGCATAGATTTGCTATTAGAACATTCTACTCCATTCATTTATTACTAAGCAGACTGACTTGCCTTGCGTCTGAGGCTGTTGTCAGAATGGTGCTTGAGGGCTGACTATGTTGGATGCATGCAGTACACTGCCTATAGGTGGTGTGATGTTTGGCATCCATTTTACTGAGTGTGCGAGTCAGAGAGAGAAAGATCAGTCCTTCGGGCCGTACAGTGTCAGTGTATGTGCTATGTGTTGCCTCTTTGCCAAGGACAGGGCTTACTGGGCATGCCTCCATCTGCCTACAGGGGCAGGCTCAGGATTTTCCTCCTCCAAGTCCATCTGTGCCTGTGGAGACCATGACAGTGGTGGGGGGGGTTGTGTGGCCCTTGCCTCTTTTGTTCCTGCTGCAGCCGTTTCCACAGGATCATATTGTGTAGCATGGCACATACTATGAACATGTGTGCACATGTGGCTGGAGAGTGTTGCAAGGGTCCACCAGATATGTCAAGGCAGCAAAACTATGACTTAAGCATCCCAAACACACGCTCTATAATGATCCTGGTTTGTGCATGTGCCTCATTATGACATTCTTGTGTGGGTGCGTGTGCATTTCTGATGGGTGTCATCAGCCACAGCTCCAGTGTGTAGCCAGCATCCCCCACCAGATGGCCATATGGGGTGTCCCCACTGGCAAATGGCTGGTACAGCTGTGATGAATGCCAGGTGTGGGAGTCGTGATAGCTTCCAGGGCTGCCAGCACACTCGTTCATGATAATGCCCTGGGCATTGCACATAACCTGGCAGTTGGAGTGGAACCCCTTTTGGTTTAGGTAGACTCTTCCCTAGTCACTGGGTGGTGCTTTGATGTGAATGTGCATGCAGTCTATGGCACCTAGTACCTCTGGGTATTCTGCTATATGGTGCAAGAGATGCATATTGTTGGTCCTCTCCTCACAGGTGTTGGGAAAGTAAATGTGCTCAGCAGAATGCGGTTGCATAGCATCCAGGAACTGGTGGAGTATCCCAGATGCAAATGCCTTTGAGACCCCCATGATATCTCCAGTTGGTCTATGGAAAGTACCTGTAGCTATTATTCTTAAGGCTACACATATCTTGGTATCCACTGTGATGGGTTCCCCTCTGTTGTTTCTGGACCTGAGGTGAGGCTGCCACAGCTCAACAAATTGCTGAAATATGTCCCTGTCCACCCTGTAGCACTCTACTATATCCAGATCATGTAGCCCCTGGTAGGTTACCCTGGGTCTGAACACTCTTCACCTTATCCTCGGTCTGAGTTGGTTGTCAGCAGTATCCTCCTCACCACCCTCAGTCTCTAGCACATACTGATAGATCAAGGCAACAACAGACCCTAAAATGTTTTGTTAGTTTTGTCAGTTTAAAATTCCCCCAAATGTGTACACCAGTGGTGTAGAGTTTGTGGAAATAAACAGACTGAAAGGTTTTGTCAGTTTAAAATTCCCCCAAATGTGTACACCAGTGGTGTAGAGTTTGTGGAAATAAACAGACTGAAAGGTGTTTGCATAGTTTATAGTAGTTTCCTGGGTGGCTGCCTGTGTAATTGGCTGATTCTGATACTTTCCACCTGTCAGCTATGGTAGTTCTCATTGATTGGCTTCCTTCTGCTGTTTCCCCTTCTCATTTCCTCTTGGTTTAAGCCCTGATGTGTGCAATGCATACCCAGTGCCCAATTATAAACAGTTCTGCTATTTACTGTTTTTATTTTTATTTTTTTTAAATTTTTTTTATTTTTTAGGCCCGGTGTGAACCGTGCACACCCGTTTAACTAAAGTGAACACTTTTAAGCAGAACTGGCCCTCCCCTGGATGTGAACATGCTCTACATTTCATGGAATAAGACAATGCAGCCTCAGACACATACCCTTGCTTAGCTGTGTTTAGCTAAGTGCAAACCCAGGCAATGGAGCTCCAATGTGCTTACAGCAAGCATGACACACACCCTTTTCATGTTAGCTGCTCCTCCTGCCTACACTCTCCTGTTCTAGCACCTACACAGTTAGATGCAATGTGTAGACTTAGAATATTTTGTGATTCAGTAAATTTCCCCTCATTTGCATACCCTACTGCCTTAATCCATAGTTACTGCTCTGACATGGAGCCTTTCCCCTTGACAATCACTATTCCCTGGTAATGTTTTGATTCTGCATGCCATTGATTATAATGGCAAAATGCAGATTTCCCCTGAAAGTGAGTTTTTACATTTTTTTTTATTTTTGGCACAATCCCGTTTACATGCCGCTGCCCTATACTTAAACGGCCAATATCGGCTAAAAATAAAGTTTGATTTTTTATTAATTTAAACAATTTTCCATGCCAATGGCCATATATTTTCACCAGCAAATGAGGTAATTAGTTTTCAGCATGTCTTTTGTTGCAGGAACAGTGTTGGCATGCTCATGCACATCAGATCAGCTGTTTGCTGAATCTCTCGACAGCCATATTCGGTGAAGAGCGGCTACACTTTTCCTGCATGAAATATAAAGTTTAATGAATCCCGGGGATGAAGTCTGAAATGCAAATGTCTGTCATTATTTAGTGACTTCAGGTCACAATGATTTGCCCAAAAAAGACAAATTTTATGAGGAACAGACCAAAATTATGAGGCAAAAATCTGGACAATATGTGAAAATGTAGGCAGTTGAGCGGTATGGTTATGTACAATAATAAGAGTCAATTTGATCAGGAATTGACTGTTACTGGTAAGTCACCAAAAAATTGTCATTCACTACCATGGATGGAATGGAGAAATTAGATCACTGAAAAGTGGTTTAATATTACTGAAGAAAATATATATCCTACTAATAAGAAGGAAGTATGCTCATCTGAAGGTAATGGTGATTAAAATGTAATCCCCCGGAATCACTAATCTTCTGTGCAGGACTAGCTTAGCCCTGCACAGAACCGCCCGTTTAGGAGCAGGACAGCAGTGCACCATGCATATTAACAAGGCACTCTGCCTGAGCTCCTAGGCTTACACAGAGCGTGTGCAAGTGTAGGGTGCGTGTCTGAGAGCATAGTTCTCAAAATAAACATGCCCCTGCAATTTAGAACAGCAGAAGGTGTTAGGAAATGAGTGACATCGCTCATAGGTGTCCACATATCCCCACCAACAGTTCCCCATGTGTACAACAGCAACAGTACATATAAATTAAAAGAAGAATCCCTTTTATTTATATTTAAAAATCTGAGTACAGCTAACCGTAGGTGCGTGGGTGTGCTCATTGCTTACCTACAGTTATAGAGTTTAAAAGGCTGAAGAGAATAACAAGGAAGATGTATGCAAGTGAAGCAGCACACCAATAGTGTAGTGGGCACAGCATTCACCTAACAAGCAGGCATTCCCGGCTCGAGTTCCACTGCAGTACATTACATTTTCCCTTCAAATCACTCTATGATAACTATTTTTTGTGGCATAACCTAATAAATAACATACATATGTGAACTGAAGTACTGCATTTAATGCAGATGTGTGGTGTCACTGTCATAATGTTGCAAAGTCCACAGATGATCACGTGCCCAATAAAGTATCGCAGATACAAATGGAAGGTAAACTGTGTAATGAATGATAACTCCATACATTTACCAAATCACCCACCTTCCCAAGAACCATTACACTATTACTGTCTAAAATGTATCACTTGTAAGCGGTAGTAAGAGATAGTAAGCATATTTAAGCACTAGTAAGTGGGTTTAAGGCCATTTGTGCGGGGATAAGCAATGCGCACACAAGTTAAGCAAGATCGAAGCTAACTGTCTGTAAGCATATGTAACTGGAGGTTAGCATTGCTTACCCTTGCACAAACCAGCGCAAACCCACTTACAATTGCTTAAAAGTGCCTTAGTCACTCTGTATTCAACAGCTCTTGTCCTGCACAGCAATGAAATATTCAGCACTCCCACGTTACAAACCCTGGACCCTGCACCCTATAGGCAAAGTGATGTACCACTAAGCCATGGCAGATACACATGCATCTGATATCACAAACATATCATCCAGCACAGTTATTCAACGCTATAGGAAATGTGTGTAATTATGTAGATGTATGTGTGGTTATGTACAAATCTCTCTCTCTATCTATATATCTATCTATATATATATATATATATATATATATATATATATATATATATTTATATATATACATACATGCACATTATAAATATCAAGAATGAAATTTGTGACAACAAAGCATTAAAAATGAATGAAAAGGAGAACACCAGCAACCCCTGTATTATGTAGCACTGTCGTCTTATGTAATATCAAGACCCCTTCAGGCAGACATGTTACATTAATACCAGCAACCATTTGTACATTGCTCAAATGCAGTATTTAGAGCAGTTTATGTAAAATACCAAAAACAGTTCCTGTCCAATCATAATGTGAGAACAGTAGTCTTGCAAAAAATGTAAGAAAATAATTAAAAAATGGTGCACGTCAAGGGGGTGTGTGGGTGTGCTTCATGCTCAGAATGTCAAACCTGGGACATTGGTTCTGCAGAACCAGGAGATGAGGATGGGCAGGTGTGTGAGCAAAGCACTGCTTCTTAAACCTCTGGCAGGATGCTGCCAGTGGGAGGAACAATGTAGACCAGCTAAGTCTAATCTTGACACAAAAACAGATCCGTCCCTGGTGGGACAAACCAAAAATTGTGAGTCAATCTGATGTTTACACATGTTTCAAAAAATATACAAGGTAAGTCTCGTATGTATGTGGACTAAACGGATGAAAATCCTGAAGAAGCTTGGATTGAGACAGTATACTGGTCGAGTACCGAGACGTGGAGAGAGGGCAATGTGTGGAGGTGTGGTATGGCTGGACTAGCAGCCAGAGAATGGATGGTTGCTATGTATGTGGTGCTCAGGGGGGGTGGGGAAGGAATCATGGGTATGAAATTATGGAAGATATATGCAAATGAAGCAACGCAGCAATAGTGTATTGGCCAGAGCATCCACCTACTGAGCAGGCATTCCCGATTCGAGTCCCATTGCAGCACAGTCTTTTTTTGCATGGCAAAGCACATTATAACCACTTTTTTGGTTGCAAAACCCACTAAATAACACATATTTATGAACTAGAGTACTGCAGGAAATGCACATGTAAAGTGTCAATGTCATAATGAATAAGGAACTAGTAAGCAGATATAAGCATAAATAAGCAGTAGTAAGCAAATGTAAGCACTAGTAAGCATGTTTAAGCTCATCTGCATGGGGGTAAGCACTGCCTACACAGATTAAGCAATATGGAAGCTAAATGAGTAGAAGAAAGTGTAACTGGAAGTTAGCAGTGCTTAGCTCCGCGCGAACACTCACACACCCACTTACAACTGCTTTAAAGTTCCTTAATCACTCTGTATTCCATGGCCCATGTTCTGCCCAGCAACAAAATAAACAGCCTCTGCAAGGCTCAAAACGAGGACCCCGTAACACTACAGTCACAGTAGTTAATCACTAAGCTATCATAGCAGTACGCAAGACTGAGGTGTTAACAAACCAATCCACACCATAGGAAAATCAAACTGAACATGTGAAATGAATCAATGTACAGTGTGATGTTGTATAACTTGCTACATAACATAAATATGTGAACTGGAGTACTGCAGTAAGACCAGATGCGAGGCACTATTGTAATAAAGTGTTGATGTCCCCAGGACCCCATACAGTGTACGGACACAGGAATCACAGATACCAGACACAGATATAACATGTAACAAATAATAAATCAATGTCAAAAGGAAAATATAATGCTAATTAGATATTAAGCAATTCTAAGCATTATACAGGTCAGCCTACATGGTTTCTGCAATGTGTAGGCCGGCTAACTCATTCTGACCAGTGGTATGCCCCTTTAATCAATGCCAACATTAGGTAAGCAGGTGTAACCATAGCTTAGCCTTTTCAAAACTGCCCAATCAAGATAAAGTGCAGGAAACTGGGCGTATTTAAACTCCACAGGCACCAATAGTTCCCATACCTGGATACAGCTCCCTACTGTAGGCAGAATGGCTGCAGTTGGGGAAGGTACTTTATTTAGAGCGTAATGCTGGGGCACCTAGGAGTCCAGATTCATGGTATGGCTCCTGGTAAAACAACATGAGGAGAAACTACTGCAGGGCCAGTACCAGGGCTCTCAGTATAAAGTGGAGGCCTGGAACAATCTCGCCCATGACCTCAGCAGTGCCATTAGTATCCCCCAGACTGGTAAGCAGGTCAGGCATCACCATGCTGACATGAAGCGGTAGAGGGGTGATCTCTTGGACTAGTGGATCTAAGAAGCAAGGCAGATGGCCGATGCCCCAGCACTGAGTAAGTACCCATTCTACTACATAGATAATGATTGCCTGGCTTGTGTATACTATGGGTAAGTTATGGCTAAATATCACTGTATTTCTCTGACAGCTGCAGATGAGTGGGCTGCGAACCTGCAAGCCCATGCTGCTAGGCTGCAAAGGCTGCATCATGAGGCAGGTTAGTAATATTCCTTCATGTACTGTCATAACAAATAAATATAACAGTTCTAGAAAGTGTTGTACCAGTATAAAAATGTATTGTATATGGGATGTACTGAATAAACCAGACAATACAGCATGAAGACTGTCATACAGGTTGCATGGAAATAAAGGTGTAATATCTTGTGAATAAAACTATAACCCCAGGAGTGCTTGTGTACATTCTGCTTTCATATGTTGTTGTAGTGTTGCATTCTATAAATCTTCTTCTTTTGGCTTTTCCCAGTTAGGGGTCACCACAGTGGATCACCTGTCTGCTCATGATTGGCAGTGGAGTTTTACAGTGTTGAGTTGCCAGCCCAGCACCCAACCTTCCATGGAAGGCACACACACGCACTCATGCCTAGGGCCACTTAAGAGAGTCCAATCCACTTACAGCATATCTTTGGGATGTAGCAGGAAACCAGAGAACCCAGAGGAAACCCACGCAACCACAGGGAGGACATGCAGACTCTGCACAGAAGGCACCCCAGCTTAGAATCGAACTGGAGAACCTCTTGCTGTGAGGCGACAATGCTAACCGCTGCACCACCATGGCCACCTTGCACTCTATAAATAGTACAGTTGTATTAAGCAGTCTTACCCACATGGTTGAACACATTTAAAACATGTAGGAAGTTCAGTATAACAATGATGGAAGTCCCAAGAGGTCAATCATATAGAACAACTGAGGGAGACTTAGACAGAAAACATTGGAATACTTTACACCAATTCCCTGATAGCACAGTGTACTGTTATGTCAACTGTAAAATTTTTACCACACACACCAAGGGTTTGAATTCCGGGAGTGGTAGTAAGTTGTATGCATAATCATACCCCACAACTGTATAGAGTTTGTGAGAATGTTCAGATAGAAAGCTGCATGCATAATTACACCCAACAACTGTACAGACTTTGCTAGAATGTTCAGATAGTACACTGTAAGCATAATCATAACCATCAACTCTACAGACTGTGGCAGAATGTTCAGGTAGTAAGCTGTATGCATAGTCATACCCCTCAACTGTTCTGATCTGTCCAGTATGTCCAGATAAGGGGCCCAAATCTGCTGCCCAGTAACCTGTTCCCCTGACAAATAAGTGTGATGATCCAAGAAATGTAGGCATCTTATACTGACACATAATGGATAGTCAGACCTGAACATAAAAAGAGAATGTATATGGAAAAAAACTGTCATTGTAGCATCTCACCCAAAGTGTATGACAGCTATTCCAAAATATGTCACATTAACACCTGCATCCTGTCAAGCCTTGGCCAGAGTGTATGCAATATCGGATTGTTAGGTATGTGTATAACATCAACATGGAATCTGGGAGTATGTGAAGTATTTGACAGGTAGTGTAAACAAAGATTTCTCCACAGCTGTAACAGGTAAGAGGTGTAGACTGTAGGTACACCACAGTTCACTGATATACTTGTCCACAAGCATGAAATCTGGGAGTATGTGTAGTATCTGCCAGGTAGTGTTATCAATGATTTCCCCACAGCTATAACAGGTAAGAGGTGCAGATGTAGTTACAACACAGTTCACTCATATATTTGTCTACAAGCATGGCATCTGGGAGTATGTCTAGAATTTGTCAGGTACTGTTAACAACGATATTCTCAATAGCTATAACAGGTAAGAGGTGTAGACTATACGTAAGACACGGTCCACGTATATACTAATCTACAAACACACCATTATAAAAAGTAAGACCATTGAGTAGTGTAATAAGGGTCTATATTATATCATTGAATGCTTAAAAATGCAAACAATGAATAATCAAATCCATGTAAGTGAAAGTTTTCAATCTCAAAAGCTCAGCATGATTTTTTTTCCAAGGCAAAAAAATCGCTGTTCCAAAAAAAAAAAAACCTTGAAATAATACATAAAGTGGGGGCTTTGACCCCCCACACCCTCCAATGTGGGGGGCTGTGCCCCCCACACCCCCTACTTAAATTGCACTACAGTGTCGAAAATGGCAAAGTAACAGAAGCGGCAAAGCAAATTCTTTCTCTGGGAAAGAATTTGCTCAAAAGCCTCATCGCTATTTTGTGTTTTCGTTGTTTTACGTTTCTTACGGTCATCTAATAGTAACCTGTGTAATAATACATGTATGGGACAGAGCACTGCAGTGACTAAGAAAGTTGTGAAAACTACAGGGATTTATTACTTGTTAACTGACCTCTCTCTCTCACCCCCACCATATGTTCAACAATAACCCAATTACACACCTCAATGGGTACGTGTACACTCCATGCTTTTGCTAGGACATATGTCCTAGTAGTTTACAAATATTCACATTTGGTTTTATGCATGTGCCATGTTAAAATACTCCAATACTGGTGGCCTGTTGCCATCAATGAAACCTGCATGCTGTTGTAATGGCCACTGTTGTCCCATATATGCATGTGTTCTGCTTGCTCTGCAACTGTTATAAATCTGGTGTCTTTGGTCAATGGGAATACCTATGCATGATGTTATAACTAAACCTGAATGCTGTTAACCATTACTAATCCATATCACTCTTAAAACTGCAACACCATAGCTTGTATTGGAAGGCTGGTCCCAGCGGACCCAGCTGTCCCACCTCAGCTGGCCATGGCACTGAGCACCAGCACGTCTGGGGCTCAGCCTGGGACCTCCTCGTCCATTGGCCCTGCACCACCTTTGGGTGGAACCACCACAGGGGATGGGGCTTGGCCCCCCTGGGAGTGGGGGAGGAGAGGTACCTGTCACCCGCTGTCAGGTCAGGGCCATGGTGCATAGGGAGCTCAACAGGGAGTTTCGAGACAGGCTATGCCAGCTTGAGGGCCGCATGGCACAATTAGAGGGTGAGCCTACCCCTCCTACCCAGCCCCCAGTACAGCTACCCTTGAGGCCATGAAGGTGCAGTGATGACTGCTCATGGGTGGGGACCTCAGTCCCACTGTTTCCATTGGGGGGTAGGAGCTTGTGACTCCCAAACACCCCTCCCCATCAAAGGTGTTCCCCCCCCACGTGTCATATACCACCCCTGTATGCATCTTGTTTGTCTTGTATGTTAACCTAAAAATCACATACAAATGGATTCAAGTGAAAAAAACACCAGCAAACCAAAATCTCTTGAAGGAAATAAGGCTCTAGTCCTGGGTTCCACCAAGAGGGAAATGTAATACGTTTCCAAGACAATGAAGAACGTTTTTATGTTTTGGTTTGTCACATAAGGGGTTAATTAATTAAGCATTTGCTTTGATTATGTATTAATTGTTTTATTGAACATGATATATAATGATCAAATTATATGATGATAGTATTCAGTTGTCTGAAGAAGTCTTGAGAAACGAAAACTTAATATTGAGTGTGGAAAACGTTTATTATTCATTGTCTTGGAAACGTATTAAATTTCCCTCTTGGTGGAACCCAGGACTAGAGCCTTATTTCCTTCAAGTGATTTTGGTTTGCTGTTGTATGTTAACCTACCCAACTTACCTCCCCAAATATACCTACTACCCCTCCCCAACATCCCACTCTCACCTGAAAAAAAAGGACAATCTGTTCCCACAAAAAAGTCTCACCCCATACATAGCTGTCCATTTTGCCACATGTCCACCGGACACATATAATCTAGTCTAATTGGCATCACAATGAATTAATGTTGTCACCACCCCCACCCAGGGGTTTGAGTGTCCAAATCTACTTCCACATTCAGTGTATATGCACAGCTGTTGCTGTAGAAGAAATTGGCAGCTACGGACCTTCCCTACACCCTTCTTGCACATCCCTAGCTATTTTACCTACTGTCTTTCCCCCTTTGTGCCCCTTTTTCACCACTTTCCTATCAAACCCTTTTTTTTGCTTTTAAAGAAATTAGCTCAGGGGGTAAGTGGGAGTAGGCACTTTTAAGCAGCAGTGAGCGGGTTTAATCCTCTTTGCACAGGGGTAAGCAATGCCTACACAGGTTAAGCAATTTAGTAGCTGAGTGTAAGAAACTGTGCCTGGATGTTAGCAGTGCTTACCATCGTGCAAACCCCTTACAACTGCTTAAAAGTGCCTTGATCACTCTGTAGCCAATGGTTCTTGTTCTGCCTAGCAACAAATTAAACAGCCTATGCAAGGCTCAAACCCAGGACCCTGCACACCATACACAAAGTGATTTACCACTAAGCCATGACAGATATAAATAAATCTGATGTTTTCAGAAACATATCATCCAGCCCAGTCATGCAACAGTACAGAGAATGTATACCAACATCTATATGTATATGTGTGTGTAAATATATTCATATCTAAACAGATACAACATATCTATATATGTACAGATGGGATCCATACAGATCCCCAACAGCACTTTCTGCCAAAGCAGAAATCACCTCACATACTTAACCGAAAGTGCTGTTCACGAAGGCAGCACTTTCGGTTAAGTATGCTCATTGTGACTGTCGCACTACGGTGTGGTTAAGTTAGAATTCCCTTTTCCCCACTGTAGTGTGACCTCAGAATGAGAATATAAAAGTAGGGGAGTGTGGGAGGCACAGCCCCCCTCATAGGGGGTGCAGTGGGGCTTGCCTCCCTGCATAAAAGAAGATTTATTTATTTATTTTGAATGCACTTTAACGAAACCGTTTTTTCGGTGAAAGTGCTTTCATTAAAGTGCGTTCGGTTAGTGTGGATTCCGACTACTGAACTTCCGTTCAATAGTCCTAGATCCGTACATATATATATATATACACGTGTATATATATATATATATATATACATGTGTGTGTATATATATATATGTATATATATATATATATATATATATATATATATATATATATATATATATATATATATAGAAATATATATACATGCAAATGCCTACACTGACACATATATATGAACCTATGTGTCTACATATACACAGCAAGCTACATATATGTACACAGATATATAGCTATGTAGGTATATATGGACATAGTCATACATATGTAAGCTGATATATCTATATATTTATATAGGTATATGTGACCATACATTTGTAGATAACAATGGTAGATTAATAAAAACAGATATGTCCACATGCACTGTTAATTGGGTGAGAGGCCCCAAACAATATACACCTTGTACAAATAGGCATACCCCCCAGCCAAACATGTCTGCCCTGTAATACACTACCAAGTGTTGCAGATCCCATAACCAGGACCTGACATGACACGGGCACATGATGTTAACACTACATCCCACCTGTATGATGTCAGGCTGCTATTGGTGACATATCATGCAGTACAGTCTGGCTCCCATGAATGTGGACACTATCAACATCCTCAGGATACAGATACACAGACACATATCTGCAGATACAGATATACCTATATATATATATATATATATATATATATATATATATATATATTAAAATATAGAGACAGAGAGAGAGAGAGAGATAGATACATGTGACTACACATACACATGCAGAAATATGTACAGTAAGATACATATGTAGAAGGTGCACAAAATATGGAACAGCCACTATGCCTACAGTTCACACTTGAACAACTGGACACTGTATGGGCCACTTATACAAATGACAATCATTGCCTGCAACATATATATCCACAGATCGGTCATAGGAAAAAACACCACACACAGGTTTGCAGGAATGGAAAACCTTTATTTGTGTACTATTACATAGGTTTATAGGTTCATAGGTTCATACTAGGCTATCTGCTCTAGGGCATTTATAAGCCTAGCCAGAGTGTGTGTGGCTTTCACCACCCCTTAGGATGAGAATACTATACCCATTAGTTTGCTGTGCCTCTGTCCAGCAGTGACACAGAGATGATTCCCGGGGTAAACCTACGATCTCCCATCCACTCGTCAAGATTTCTCTTGAACAGAGTCAGTGAGGGGCTCTGCCTCACATGGACTGGGATTCTGTTCCATAGTGTAGGGAGTCTCTGGGTGATGAATCTGTCCCTCCAGCACGTCCTATTTATATCCGTGTTGAGGTTTAAGTCTCTTGCTCTCGTGGCTCTGGTGGATTTGGATTTTTTGAGGTGGAGCATGTCCATTAATTCTGGGTTGGACATGGCCTTGTATGTCAGGCACAGATCACCTCTGAGCAGATGGTATGCGACTGAATAGAGCTGGAGTTTCTTCAGTCGGGCAGCGTATGACATATGTTTGAGCCCCTTTATCTTTTTGGTGAGGAACTTTTGGGGTCTTTTCAACTGCTGCAGGTGTCGGGTAAGGTACATTCTGAATGGGGTGTTGTACTCAATCATTAGTCTGATAAGTGAAGAGTACAGGGGTACAATGACCTCTCCTGATCTGGATGTGAATCCCTTCATGATCAGGTGGGCAATGTAGAAGGTCTTCCTAACCACTTTGGCAATGTGAGTGTCAAAAGAGAGGTTACTGTCAACTTGGGTTCCCAGGTCCCTGATATCTTCTTCTGTGTTTAATGGATTACCACCTATGTGGTAATTAGGGGTTACCTTGTTTTTCCCAAAGGGTATGACTAAACATTTTTTGGTATTTAGCTTAAGGCCATGGCTCTGGCACCAGTTATCCATTTCTATGAGACCTCTCTGGAGGATGTCTGTGTCTGATGGAGTGTCAATTATGGTGCCCAGTTTGCAGTCATCTGCAAATTTTGTCAGCCACAATCCCCCTATGTTTGCCTGCACTTCAGAAAAATAAATGCCGAACAAGAGGGGGCCCAGGACTGAGCCCTGTGGGACACCGCTCGTGACCGGCTTAGAGTCTGACATGGCACCAGCAACTCTAACCCTGTGGGTTCTGTCCTTGAGCCAGTTCGCAACCCATCTTGTGACATATGGGTTTACATCTAAGCTGGTGAGCTTTTCTATGATGCCTGAGTGGGGTATTGTGTCGAACACTTTTGCTAGGTCAAGGAAGGCTGTGTGAACTGCCTTACCCTCATCAATGGCCTTAGTGACTGTTTTGAAAAAGTCGACCAAGTTCAGAGGCAGGATCTGCCCTTGACAAAGCCAAATTGGGTAGGATCCAGTGTCTGTAGGTCCCCAATGTCTTTATTTATGAGTTCCATAATGATCCTCTCCATAGCTTTGCAGACAAGGCTCGTCAAGCTTATGGGGTGGTAATTTTCAGGGTCCATAGAAGCACCACCTTTGTGGAGTGGGACCACAGTTGCCGTACGCCATTCTTTGGGTACGTATCCTGTAGTAAGGCTAAGATTAAACAGCAGCCTTATGTGTAGGTTTAGTTCCTCATTGAGTTCGTGTAGCACACAGCCGGGGACACCGTCCGGTCCCATTGATGCTGTGTTTTTTGCTTTAGAGAGAGCAGCTCTCACCTGGGCATCTGAGATGTTTGGGAGGCTAGACTCTGGTGGGATAGATATTTCTCCTTTTGGGGGGGGAGGGAGAGGAGAAATTAGCACTGAACCTGTCTGCCAGTATGTTGGCAATGTCTGTGGGTTCAGTGATTTTTGTATCATTTTGGACTAATTCTGAGCATATCTGGGAGTTTCCACACAGGTTTCTAGCATAGCTAAAGAAGGCCTTATGATTGTCTTTTGTGTCTTTAGCGATTTTTCTCTCAAAGTTGGCCTTGGATGATTTTTATGAGTGATCGTAGTTTTTTGCTAGTATTGATCACAGATGCCTTCCCTTTTAGGGATTTTGCTCTGTCATGTAGTAGCTTTCTCCTCTTGTTGTAGAGTTTGTTTATGGCTGGGGTCCACCAGACCGGGTGCCTGCCTTTGGTGGAAAGGGTCTTGATTTTTTTAGGGATTGCTTGATACATACATTCCTGGAGGTGCTCGTAGAAAGCATTTGTAAGGGTTTCAGCAGCGTGGGTTGTGGTTTCCACTGGCTCGGGGGCCTTGAAGGATACCACTCCAGTCTTAAGAAGTGTGAAGTTTGCTTTTGAGAAGTTCTTCACTGTGGTCTTTTTTGCTGGGGTTGGGGGCGGGATGTGGATCTCCAGTGAGATTAATTTATGGTCTGATCTCACCAATGAGGGATATACTTCCGGTGTGGAGCATTTTGTCCCCATGTTTGTGATGATCAGGTCTAGTATATTTTCTCCTCTTGTGGGAATGGTGACTAGTTGTTCCATAGTATTTGAGTTTATGAACTCCAGGAACCTTTGGGCTAGGGTGTTGGGGCTTGAGTAATGTTCCCAGTCTATGTTTGGGTAGTTGAAGTCACCCAATATGATGGTGTTTGGAGAGACATTCATACTCTCCAGTATCTTCAGGAAGGCTGTGTGGGTTTCCTGAGTTTGAGAGGGTGGTCTGTAGCATGCTACAAACTGTAGGACAGTTTTACCTATGGTTAATTGCACCTGGCTGGTCTCTGATGCTTCGTGCATTGCCACTAACCTGGATGTGTGGGTATCCTTTATGAATATGGATAATCCCCCTCCTTTTGTGGTTCGGTCCGGATTTTGGGGCCGGAACACATGATATGAGGTATAACCTGACAGTGCTGGGGTGCTCTCAGGAGCCTTGAACCAGGTTTCAGTCACAGCACAGACATCGATGTTCTCCATACTGAGGAGGGCTTCAAGGGTGTGCATCTTGAGGTTTAGACTTCTGGCATTGAGCAGTATTACCCTTAGTTTTTTTTCCATTTTTGTTTTCTAGGGCGGTAGGTTTATCATTTGAGCCTTGCCTAAAAAAGGCACTATGGGGGTGGCAAGAGCCTTTGCCAATATCCGAAGCCCAGGGTGACAGGTGCAAGCCGTCCCTTGCAAAGCAGCGTGGCTTGTCAAGCATGTCATCCCAGGCAGACAGACATTGGATCCCCTTAGAATGACACCAGTAATTAAGCCAATTATTAAAGCTGATCATTTTGTCTCTGTATTGTGGCATCATTCTTGGTGAGGGTAGGATACTGCTCAGGGTCAGGGTCATACCGGCCTGGGCTACATAATCTGAGAGCTCCTCTATGTCTCTTTTCATGTAGTCCAGGGAGGTACATCTCAGGTCGTTCACACCGGCATGGACAATGACTGAGTCATACTTGTACTTGCTGTGGCGTGACCTGAGTGCTTGTGTTATGTGGCGGATTCTAGCGCCCGACAGGCAGCTTACTGTGATCTTTTCCTTGTTCAGTCTAGTGAGTGGGACGTCAGTGTGTCTGACTATGGAGTCACCTATAACAAGTGTGTCTGGCATTGTGTTTGGCCTTAAGGGCTGTGACTGTTTAGCACACTGACTTTGAGAGCTATGTGTTGCATGTCTTATGTCTTGAGGTGGCAGTTGCTTGGGTGCCTGCTTTGGAGGCCTCTGTAGTTTTGGTAGATTTTTGATCAGTGCCTCCGAGTATGTCTTTGTGTGTTTATGTGTTTGTTTTGCAGTTGTGATAGTTCTATGTGAAACTGGGTTTGTGGTGTGCGTGGTTTCCTTCTCCTCCTGTCTGGTCTTGCCAGTCCTGAGTTGAGAGAGCTCAGCCTCCAGTTTGGCTATATAGTTGCATCTCTCACATGTATTTGTGTTTTGTGGGAGAAGGAGTGGGTTGTCTGTGTACATGAGGCAATTGTAACATTGCCTCAAGATGCCAAGATTCACCAGCTGAACAGGAGAGGACGCTAGCAACTGACCCTTCGACATGCTAGAAAAAGTGAAAAAGTTTGCTGTGTAACTGAGTCAGAAGGGACCTATAGGAAATGGGTACTCAAGGGGATTCTAGGCTAATGTAGTACTTTGTTTTGTATATAAGTACTTTACCTATATAAAAATGCTTTAGGAGCAAGTGCTGAGCTTTAGAGATAGAGAATAGACTGTTTAGATTGCAAGTAGAGAAGTTCTAAGGGAAAAATTGAAGAGCAGACTTTACGGAGCCAGAAATAGTTTAACCTTGTTTAACCGGCGCTGCCCGATGGTGCTCTATGGGCAACTCCGCGCTAAATTACGCAAAAGCGAGCTAAAGCGGGCTTTATAGCAGGGGGTTGAAAAGACCTAGGAATTGACCCAAAATGGCCAATAGACTACAATTTTCTGGCTGGAACCACTGCTCTAGGGACAAATAGGCTGCTCAGTGCTCCCCCCTCCCACTGGTGAACAAAGAAGCTTCCCTTTATCCAAATAAGGATACAGAATAGCACAGGAACCAAGCCAAAGCCCAGAGATCAGCAAAGTCTGAAGACTGGACTATTCTAGTTCAGTAAAACGGGAAAACAAGATATTTTTTTGCAGAAAACAGAGGAAAAACAGACAGTAAATGCTATAAATGCTTTTAAACGGCTAGCGCACTTGAGTGTGTTAGCCTACAGGTAAAATTAAGCAACAAATAACTTTTTTAAAGGTGCAAAACAGTTAATCAACACAAAAACAGTTTAAATAGAATGCAGAGCTGTATAAACAGGCGAAAATGCAGTCGCTAAGCAGTAGATAATCAAAAAGCCAGAAAAAAATACTTGAATCAGTTATAGCAAATACAGTTATAACAAATGCTCTGAAATATATTGTATGTTTCCAAAATGTTTGAGAAGGACAGTCAGAACAGAAGAAGGTTCAGGCGAAAGAGGAAAAAAAAAAAAAAGTTTTGTTTTACTTTTTGAAAGGGAAAAAGGAGGAACAGAAGGCCTTATCAAATGTTCTCTCTGTATTAGGCAGAATGAGCTAATGACACTAGACTGGGAGGTGTGTCACAGTAAGGGTGGGCAACTGCAAAGCCACCAAGTATAAGAGCAAGACACCAACAGGGAGGGAGGGTGGGACAAAATAGCCTACAGACAGCAAGCACTAGAGAGACAAATGAAAGTTTTTAAACAGATAAGGATTTGTGAATATACTGAATAGACAAAGTGCTTTATATATATTAAATTTTAAAAACAGTAATCTGTAAAAATAATCAAAAAAAATCAAGATACTTATATTTTGAGCTTAGTTGCGGTCAACAACTTCTCCAGTCTGCACTGTGTGTGTAAAGACAGAAACCCTATCAAAGTTAGGGCTTTTTACAAGAACACAAAAGAACCAGCCCCCACTAGCCAAAAGATAATTACACAGATGAAATGTTTCAGTTTACACAATAGCCTACAGACAGCAAGCACTAGAGAGACAAATGAAAGTTTTTAAACAGATAAGGATTTGTGAAGATACTGAATAGACAAAGTGCTTTATATATATTAAATTTTAAAAACAGTAATCTGTAAAAATAATCAAAAAAATCAAGATACTTATATTTTGAGCTTAGTTGCGGTCAACAACTTCTCCAGTCTGCACTGTGTGTTTAAAGACAGAAACCCTATCAAAGTTAGGGCTTAAAAACCAGAACAGCTTCTTTTTTTTTACAAGAACACAAAAGAACCAGCCCCCACTAGCCAAAAGATAATTACACAGAGGAAATGTTTCAGTTTACACAATAGCCTACAGACAGCAAGCACTAGAGAGACAAATGAAAGTTTTTAAACAGATAAGGATTTGTGAAGATACTGAATAGACAAAGTGTTTTATATATATTAAATTTTAAAAACAGTAATCTGTAAAAATAATCAAAAAAACCAAGATACTTATATTTTGAGCTTAGTTGCGGTCAACAACTTCTCCAGTCTGCACTGTGTGTGTAAAGACAGAAACCCTATCAAAGTTAGGGCTTAAATACCAGAACAGCTTCTTTTTTTTTACAAGAACACAAAAGAACCAGCCCCCACTAGCCAAAAGACAATTACACAGAGGAAATGTTTCAGTTTACACAATAGCCTACAGACAGCAAGCACTAGAGAGACAAATGAAAGTTTTTAAACAGATAAGGATTTGTGAAGATACTGAATAGACAAAGTGCTTTATATATATTAAATTTTAAAAACAGTAATCTGTAAAAATAATCAAAAAAAATCAAGATACTTATATTTTGAGCTTAGTTGCGGTCAACAACTTCTCCAGTCTGCACTGTGTGTTTAAAGACAGAAACCCTATCAAAGTTAGGGCTTAAAAACCAGAACAGCTTCTTTTTTTTTTTACAAGAACACAAAAGAACCAGCCCCCACTAGCCAAAAGATAATGCTTTATATATATTAAATTTTAAAAACAGTAATCTGTAAAAATAATAAAAAAAAATCAAAATACTTATATTTTGAGCTTAGTTGCGGTCAACAACTTCTCCAGTCTGCACTGTGTGTGTAAAGACAGAAACCCTATCAAAGTTAGGGCTTAAAAACCAGAACAGCTTCTTTTTTTTACAAGAACACAAAAGAACCAGCCCCCACTAGCCAAAAGATAATTACACAGATGAAATGTTTCAGTTTACACAATAGCCTACAGACAGCAAGCACTAGAGAGACAAATGAAAGTTTTTAAACAGATAAGGATTTGTGAAGATACTGAATAGACAAAGTGCTTTATATATATTAAATTTTAAAAACAGTAATCTGTAAAAATAATCAAAAAATCAAGATACTTATATTTTGAGCTTAGTTGCGGTCAACAACTTCTCCAGTCTGCACTGTGTGTTTAAAGACAGAAACCCTATCAAAGTTAGGGCTTAAAAACCAGAACAGCTTCTTTTTTTTTACAAGAACACAAAAGAACCAGCCCCCACTAGCCAAAAGATAATTACACAGAGGAAATGTTTCAGTTTACACAATAGCCTACAGACAGCAAGCACTAGAGAGACAAATGAAAGTTTTTAAACAGATAAGGATTTGTGAAGATACTGAATAGACAAAGTGTTTTATATATATTAAATTTTAAAACAGTAATCTGTAAAAATAATCAAAAATCAAGATACTTATATTTTGAGCTTAGTTGCGGTCAACAACTTCTCCAGTCTGCACTGTGTGTGTAAAGACAGAAACCCTATCAAAGTTAGGGCTTAAATACCAGAACAGCTTCTTTTTTTACAAGAACACAAAAGAACCAGCCCCACTAGCCAAAAAGACAATTACACAGAGGAAATGTTTCAGTTTACACAATAGCCTACAGACAGCAAGCACTAGAGACAAATGAAAGTTTTTAAACAGATAAGGATTTGTGAAGATACTGAATAGACAAAGTGCTTTATATATATTAAATTTTAAAAACAGTAATCTGTAAAAATAATCAAAAAAAATCAAGATACTTATATTTTGAGCTTAGTTGCGGTCAACAACTTCTCCAGTCTGCACTGTGTGTGTAAAGACAGAAACCCTATCAAAGTTAGGGCTTAAAAACCAGAACAGCTTCTTTTTTTTACAAGAACACAAAAGAACCAGCCCCCACTAGCCAAAAGATAATGCTTTATATATATTAAATTTTAAAAACAGTAATCTGTAAAAATAATAAAAAAAAATCAAAATACTTATATTTTGAGCTTAGTTATGTCAACAACTTCTCCAGTCTGCACTGTGTGTGTAAAGACAGAAACCCTATCAAAGTTAGGGCTTAAAAACCAGAACAGCTTCTTTTTTTTTACAAGAACACAAAAGAACCAGCCCCCACTAGCCAAAAGATAATTACACAGAGGAAATGTTTCAGTTTACACAATAGCCTACAGACAGCAAGCACTAGAGAGACAAATGAAAGTTTTTAAACAGATAAGGATTTGTGAAGATACTGAATAGACAAAGTGCTTTATATATATTAAATTTTAAAAACAGTAATCTGTAAAAATAATAAAAAAAATCAAGATACTTATATTTTGAGCTTAGTTGCGGTCAACAACTTCTCCAGTCTGCACTGTGTGTAAAGACGTTCTATATACTATTGTACAGTTCTATATACTATTGCTACTGTAAATGGGATTGTCTTAACAGGCATGGTGTGTGTGGGAGGTCATATATGCTTTCCACATGTGTGGCATTGGCTACTCACAGACATCCTAAGGACATCATAGTAAAGTACTCTAGCATGTACTGCCCCTGTCAACTGCATTAGAGATATTGGCCAATATGTGTGGACATTCTGACACACTCTGTACAGTCCAGAGGTATACGCTGAACCCCTTAGTGCAAAACATGTGTACCATGCCTTACAATATGGATGTTAACAGTCATGTAGATGGGTATAACACATAACAGCTGGTATACATATGCCACCATAGGTTATGCATTCACACACCCATGTCTGGCCTGACACATATTAACTGCTGGCACAGGGGTGCCATGGCCTAGTGAAATACAGCTGTACAGCATCCCACTGCTCTGTCTGACAGTCATGACTGTTAATGGAGGCCTGGCAGCAGTACATCTGGCAAGTATCTGTGCATGACATCTCACTGGGTAAGTACACTAAGCTGCTAGGCATGTAACAATGCATTGTGCAGGCTACAGGCAGACTGGCTCAACAATGGCCTACATCTCCTATGGGATGCACATGTACCTGCATATATAGCAGGCTGTACAGGCATTTCACAGCACAGGGTAAGTTACACCTGTGTGAAAGTGCATAACCACAACCAATAAGAACACAGCCACTGCCACATATGGCAAGCTACCATAATATTACAGTATATGGACTATCTGTACAACACCATCCTCATATTTGCCACTCACACACTAACCCTACATACACTGGGCCGCTACACAGTTTGGTCTGATGGCTGACTGTGGTATGGGACATGTGTGTGTGTATGGCCCTGCAAACATGTAAGCCAATATGGTAACATACAGTGGAGTAGCATGTAACATCAGATAGGATGGGACGTAGGACGATGACAACTACCACAGTCTGTACACAGGCCAAGGTACATATTAACAATACACACACTGTTGACTTTTACCATAAGTACACAGACATCAGTAGTGTACAAACAACCACGGTATGTCCAGGTTATGTCATCAAATATAACCCCTACTGTACATAACATGTGTATCAGTCTGATATCTCCCTGGCCTGTTATCAGACATGATGACACTAATTATGGTGCACATCACATATGCACCTCTTCATGCATGACATATGTACAAAGGTTTACAGAGTTGTGGCTGGAAGCACATACACAGGGCCAATATTGACATGTTGCTGTGATAACCTCATACATTTACTGTTGTAACAGGGTTTGTTGCAACATATGCCCTATGAGGGATATGTAGTCGGTAACTGTCACAGCTTTTACCATCTACAGACTGCAATCCTCACACTACCTTCTGCAGTCCACAGACAGATGCTCCATGGGTAACACATGAAACCAAAGGCACAACACACTGCCCAGTCTGCAGATGACGTTGCAGATGGGGATTCCTCATAAACATAGAACTGACATGGCAGGTATTGAGACACATAGGAACGCCATATCGACATACACACTGTTAAACCAACATTACTCCAAATGCAGTAAAGCAGCACTTACAGTCTGTAGTCAGGTCAGGCACATCTGCCTCCTGTACGTTGCCCTGTTTCCACAGTGTATGTTTTTAGAGGTAAATCCCCACTCCATCTGAGATGCTGTTTGCCTAACAACAGATCTAGTTCCTGCTCACAGTGAATGAAAAGGGCCAACATCAACATGATGTTCCTTGATATTGGAGTGTGTTTCCATGCGATTGGCTGTTCCACATGCAATCAGCTAGGGGAGGGCTGCAAATCATGCAGAGGCCATCAGCTGATCATGTGCATATACACATATTGCTGCTTAAGCAAAGCAGGTGTAGGTCAACACATCCAACAGAGAGGGAGTGGGAGAGGCAGACAGAGGCAAAGACAAGTCAGGGAGGGGTGGGAGAGTAAAACCTAAGCATGTTTGTGTCACACACCTACCAGCACAGGGTATCAAACCCCTGAGGACTATGTTGTGCTATCATAGTTCTATGCAGTTATTGGATGCACCACATGGGTTACCTGTTGTGGAGCCCTCAGAACATATATGTGATGGTGAGTGACATCTGCAACAGTGATACGGTAGCTATACGGTAGGTGATGAACACATGCCTGTCCACATGAACAGGTGCCAATGTCAACACGGCCACACCCTTACAGGGACACAAACACATTGATACACTTGGCAGGGCCAGGATTACAACTCATCAGTAGTGGGATTGCCACAACACATCACTGTGCAGGTATCACATGCACCACATGGATCATACAGAGGTTGTATGGGCAAAGGGTATGGGCAGGTGTCTGACATCAGACAACATGCTTCAGTATGCCAATGGGGGCTGTAGTGAGTGTGGATGTGAACATGTGCACCATACAACACACACAGAAACACACAGGGTGCCAGTACTGACATGCATGGGTGCATGTCTGCACAGGTGTGTGGTGGTCAACTGTGTCAGATGGCTATACAAGGCTAGGCGATGGGTATACCTTGGCATCAGGCCCCATGACAATGGTCTGCATTGTGGCTCAGGGCTGTAGTTCTGCATTTGCTCACATAGGTGGGTATTGTATACCCTGTCCAGTCACCTGGGTGATTATTGTGTGTGGCCAATGCTGTGCATCACTTGCCATGTATGTGTTTCTTAGTCCATGGTATGGATGGTGTCTGGGATGCGCATACCTCCCACATGCATGTACAGTGACATGTGGAACTGTTCCTGAAGTGTCCGGCCCATGTTGTGAACACAGATTATCATCAGATGTGCCAGTCTTGACCACCTGTGGCGGGAACTGGTAATGGGCAGTAGGTTTACCCTGCATCTACATTGATAGCATGCTAACAGCATTCCCTGCTGTCAGTGGCTTCTGTCCATACAGGGCATGTTGTCAGGCATGGTATGTCCTTGGTGGGTCACATATGATGGCACCACAGGTGTTGCAGGTGTCCATTGGGGAACATAGGGAGGTATACTCTCTGCATATAAGTGCATACTGGACAGATGGACAGGTTGCCACACCCTCTGTAGCCCACTGCTATCATGCCACAGTTACCATCAGTGGCCAATATGCAGTGTACTACCCACATATTGGCTGTTTTCTACGCATGTGTGTGTGTGTGTGTGTGTGTGTGTGTGTGTGTGTGTGTGTGTGTGTGTGTGTGTGTGTGTGTGTGTATGAGACATGGGTTGAGAGTGTGCTCTGGGTAATGCTGGGGTTGTTAACTGTGATTGCCTGGCCTTGATGTCACATGTATGGGTATGGCTTTGCACCCCATCCTCTCAGCTATTTTACATCTGCTATCCCTGTACGGTTATCATTGTGATATATAGTAGGGCCACCATATAAGAAATATGCAAAACGTACTCCACATTGGCCACAGGTGTCACACACTCACAACAACCTTCACACAGGATACGAGTTACAAACACACACTCACCAGTCATGTCTGGGAGTAGAACCCCTACCTAACTAGTTTATTACACTACAGCACTATGCAGTTATAGTGCACACCACGGAAATTACTGGAGTACTCCTTCCCCAAAGGTGTATTTCACAATGAATGACATCAGCAGGATTGCCAAAGTAGGCCATTTGAAATGTACTGCATGTGACTAGCCTAAAATGCATTGCTCTCTACACAGACATTGTAACATAAACAAAACATCCACAACTGCCATGGGTGGGGATGGAACCCTAACACAGTTCTAAATCACACTACAGTAGTACACAGTTATGGCATGCACTATGGAGATTACTGGGCTACAACCTTCCCAGAGGTGTATTTCTAGGTGGGTGACATCAGCAGCCTTGCCAAAGTTGAGCATATGAAATGTAGAGAGTGTGAGTACCCTAAAAACATTGCTCCCATACACAGACAGAGTCAGACACACACACACACACACACACACACACACACACACACACACACACACACACACACACACACACACACACACACACACATGTCTGGGATTAGAACACCTACTTGACTACTCTATCACACTACAGCAGTACACAGTTACAGGATGCTTTATGGAGATTACTGGGATACAACCTTCCCAGAGGTGTATTTCTAGGTGGATGACATCAGCAGCCTTGCCAAAGATTAGTATATGACTTGTAGGCAGTGTGAGCACCCTATAAAGCACTGCTCTCTACACATCCAGAGAGACAAGCACACAAACACACACAATTGCCAAGTCTGGGATTAGAACTCCTACCCACCTAGCTTATCACACTACAGCAGTACACAGTTATGGAATGTGCCACAGAGATTACTGGACTACAACTCTCCCAAAGTTGGATTTCACATTGGATGACCTCAGCAGGCTTATCATAGTAGGGCTATGGGGAGTGCAGTGTGTGTGCATGGGCCATAACCCATTCACCTAGGGGTTGACACGACACATGTGGGCACACACAGGGTCATATTTCACAGGTACGTATATACAGCTGCTAGATGACTACTTCCTTGTACAGTCATGTTTCACAGCTGGCACGTGCAACACATAGTTTTTAATGCTGACAGATACTGGTGGCTAGTATCTGCAGTGAGTGAAATCTGCACTTCATGTGTTTGGGGCCCTTTGGCTGTGTACTGGGGTGGGACAGACCTGGATGGCTCCTTGTCACAGTCACCCTCTTCCACACATCTATGTCTGTCTACCTTTGGCTTATTATAGTGTGTTGCCCTTACATATATGTCTGTATTCCTATCCACTGTGTGTGCAAGGCATGAGTGGTGCATACTGACAAGTGTCTGCACTAAAAACCGTGACTGCCAGATATGTCTGGTCCACTGGTGTATGCAGACATGGTCTTCATGTGTTTAAGTGTGTGAGCATGCCCAGTATGGCCTTCTGTATTGCATGTGTGGATTAAGTCCAGGTAGTTTGTACTGTAGTGCTGACCTTTGTGATGTACACCAATAGGTAGCATGCTGTCTCTGCAGGGTATTCATCAATCATTTGGCATTGACTGCTACTACATTTCTGCTTAGTGGGGAGAGGGGCACATCTGACCATTTCTACATTTCTACACAGGTTTGGGGGCCACACCTGAGTGTTACTATATTTCTATGTGGGATGGTGGGGGCACACCTGACTATTTCTACATTTCTACACAGGATTGGGGGGGGGCACACCTGACTGTTACTATATGTCTACATAGGATGGTGGGGGCATATCTGTCACTTGTACACATTTGCTAGGACTGTACTGGTATGTTGGCTACTCCATTTCAGTCTGTAGTCTTACGTATCATGCTGGCTAGAGGCATAACAATGTACTACATATCTTAGTTTTTAATTAACTACATATTAGTTTCTGACTTCCTAGACTTCATCTGACATACCACTGCCTGGCCTGCTGTAGTCTGTCTGTGCAGGGCTGGGGGGAGGTTACCCATAGGCCTCATTTAGAGGCCATAGCACAGCATTTGTTTGTGTTTGTCTACACCTGCTCTGCTGGCTGTGACTGTTGTTGGGTATGTGACCCCCCCCCCTCCTGACTGGCATGTGTGAGTCACTCACCTTGTGGGTGTCCCAGTATTGAGGGTGCTGCTGCAGGGCTGCCTATGTCGGATGCACATAGTGCACTCCCTACACATGGTTAGGCACAGGTAGCATAATGTTTGACATCCCTTTTACTGTATGTGAGAGTCAGAGAGAGGTGTTATTTCCTGGGTCCCTCCCGTGTCAGCGTATGTGCTATGCATTGCCTTCGTTGCCAAGGCAGGGTATACTGGGCATGCCTCCTTCATCCTACTAGGGCAGGCTCAAGTTGTTCCTCCTCCAATTCACTCTGTGCCTTTTCAGGCCTTGGCAATGGTGGGGGGCTGTGTGGCCCTGTCCCGTGCTGTTCCTGCTGCAGCTGTTTCTGCAGGATCATGTTGTGTAGCATGGCACATACAAGGACAAATTGGGTCCATGTAGCTGGTGAGTACTGCAAGGCTCCACTGGATGTGTCCAGGTACCAGAGCCATGACTTGAGCATCCCAAACACATGCTCTATTATGATTCTTGTTTGTGCATGTGCCTCATTATGGCGGTCTTGCTCAGGTATGTGTGCATTTCTGATGGGTGTCATCAGCCACGGCTCCAGGGCATATCCAGCATCCCCCACTAGGTGACCGTCTGGGATGTCCCCAGTGGCAAATCTCTGGTACAGCTGCATCAGATGCCAGATGTGGGAATCGTGATAGCTTCCAGGGCAGCCAGCACACATGTTCACTATTATGCCCTGGGCATCACACATGACCTGGCAGTTGAAGGAGGGGAAGCCATTGTGGTTGATGTAGACCCTACCCCCCTCACTGGGTGGTGCTTTGATGTGTATGTGCATGTAGTCTATTGCACCCACTACCTCAGGGTATTCTGCTATTTGGTGGAAGAGACGCATATTGCTTGCCAATGCCTCACAGGTGTTGGGGAAATATACGTGCTCACCGACATGTGCTGACATGGAATCCAGGAACTGGTGGAGTACTCTGGATGCTGATGCCTGTGAAATCCCCATCATATTCCCAGTTGGCCTTTGTAAGGTACCTGTAGCTAGTATTCTTAGGACTACACATACCTTGGTATCCACTGGGATGGGTAACCCTCTGTTAGTTCTGTGTGTCAGGCGTGGCCGGCACAGCTCAACAGTTTGCTGTAGGAGGTCCCTGTCCACCATATAGTGCTCCACTATCTCCAACTCATGTAGCCCTTGGTAGGTTATCCTGGGTCTGTACACTCTTCTCTGTCTCCTCACTGTGGGTTTGTCAGCAGCATCACATCTTCACCACCCTCACCCTCTTCCACAAGTTGTATGATAGCTATTGCAGCCCCTACCATTTTGCTGTTGTGAGTGTTAAAAGTTCCCTGCTTGTTTACACCGGTGGTGTAGAGTGTGGGAAAAACCAGAGGGGTAAGTGTTTGCATAGTTTATAGTAGTGTACTGAGCTGGGCTGTTGTGCGGCCTGTGTAATTGGCTGATTCTGATACATTTCACCAGCCAGCTAAGCTAGTACTCCTTGATTACCTTCCTACTGCTGTTTTCCCTTCCCATTGCCTTCCTGCTTAAGCCCGGGGGTGCGATGCCCCAACACAGTGCTCAAATGTGCACACTGCTGCTTTTTCCTGTTTAACTTCTTTCTTCCCCTGTAAAACCTGGTGGGCAACATGCTTAGCTGCTTAGGCTTTGTAAGGACTGCTAGGCAGGTTTAGACACACCCCCTAGCTTAGCTGTGCTAAGCTAAGAGCAAACACAAGCCACAAGGCTCCAATCCGCTTACAGTATGCCTGCCACCCCCCCCCCAATGATGTCACCTACCTCCTAGGCTTGCACCAAGTTATTCCTACTTTTACACTGTTGGGACCTGACTCGCATGCTGCGGAAAACTGGGATTCACTATCCTTCCCCTCATTTGTATAGGATTGCCTGCTAATGCATAGTTACATGTCTCACACTGAGCCTCCCCCCTTAGCAACAACTACTCACTGGCCAGGTTGTCTTCTGCCTGCCACTGACTTGCATGGCAGAATACTGATTTTAGTTAGAATGCTTATTTTAGGTTTATTTTGTTATCACCCCCCCCCCCCGTCCCCCGATCTCGTTTGATCACCTCTGCCCTATGCTTAAACAGTCAAGATCGGCTAAAAAAATTTAAAGTTGATTTTTTTATTTTTTGTATTGTTTGCAATGCCAATGGCCTTATACTTGGCCATTGGGATGCTTACTACATGATATGCAGCCTTTATTAGGAGCTGTCATAGCTCCATTTTGGATTTTGAAGAAATGTACTGGGTTACTAACCAAGTACATTTTTGCAGATAGCACTAGTCTGGGGTAATTTGCATACCAGGGCTTAGTCCATGCAAGATTAGTGCAGGAGCACTCGCGCACACCCCTGCAGGCTGTTCCTGGATCACACAGCAGACATATTGCCTGCTTGAGCTCCTGCACCGACCTTGCACTCCGTGCACGCTTTTGAGAATCTGGGGAGGGGTGTCTCATGCACTGTGGGACATAACAGCTCAGGTAAGTGTGTACAGTTGATCTTGATAATATGTCTGGAATAAACAAGGTGGTGCTTGGTAAGAACTTTTCTTTCCAGAGTCAGACTGAATAGACTATTCATATATACAGCTGTGTGACTGAAAAAGATAAAGATGGAGTGTATACATTTTTAACCAGTTTGCATATGTGATTGCAAAATATGCTTAGATTTGTGGGGTAACTGATCTCCATGTTACTTGTCTCCCAAATGATTCTAGTAACTGCTGAGTGTAAGTACATCAGTTTAGGGTCCCATAGGCATCTTGTGAGCATATCCATGAAATTCTGACATGGTGACTGACAGGGAAGGTAAACTCTAAGTACATCCCTCCTATCTTTACCTGTTCCCAAGCCTACATATAAGTTCATAGGTTCATAGATTAGTACTAAGCCATTTTAAGCCTAGCCAATAATCTCTTGTGAGACTCAAACCCTGCACGTTGTGTTTGCAAGGCAAGGCAAACACCTTAACCATTAGGCCACCCACCCAACCCAAGCAATGGATCACTATAGACTATAGAAAGTTAAATTAGCAGGTGTGCTTATCTCATTAGCCCATGATGGATCTTGAGCATAGTTTGGCATGGACTGAGGCTGCAAAACTCTGCACATTAGTAGTTATCATAAATGGATTCTTGACTCTGGATGTATACCCATAAGAACAGTACAAACAGGCTATCACTTATGGTAGAAAACAGTACTCCTAAAATAGATATCCTTTTGGATATCTGAACTCAGCTGTAGATATCAATCTCTTCCTGTACAATGACATGCCTGATACATAAAGTGAGGAAATCTGATTTACTGGGCTGATTTACTAATCAAAAGTAACACTTTTGAGGGACACCTTGCTGAAGTGATGCATGTGTTGTCACTTAAAGAGTGCGGGGTCCAAATAGTCCCTCATAAAAAGGCAGTGGTTCAAAAACCAGGTGAGCTACTAAGGGCATGAAATTAGACTAGATGGTCAAAGTACTCAAAACAACTAAATACAGGCTTGTCCAATTTAGCAGCACCCCTAAACCTGAGTGAACTAGGAAGTTTCCTAGGTATCTGCAGTCATTCAGTATATTGAAGATATGCAGAGGAAGCATATCTTCTGTGTAAACAAGTCGCACTCTAAGGTATGTTGGGGAGAGAAGGAAAAGGTGAAGTAATCTTTAAAGGATGGTTTGAATAAGGCACCATGCCTGCTATATGCACAGATGGATAGAGATGTTTATTTAGAGACAGGATATATTTACAGTAACATCAGAGCTGTTCTTTATCAAAAGCATGATTCTGATCATCATGTTATTGGTTATGATAGTAAGATACTAAGTGAGGTTGAGGAGAAGCTCCTTCAGTTTGAAAATGTTTTGTTTTCTACTGTGTGGGCAGAGAACCAAGAACCACATTTGTGCCAAAAAGGATGTGGTACAGCCACAACATCAGCCCCCTGGGACACTGGAAACTTAGAGATGGTAATGTGTCTAGCAGCAGAATTCTGGTCTTTACCAACCTTTGGAAATAACATACGGCTAAAACAAAAACATACCAAATTGCCCAAGGACTGGGTTGATCTTTAAATGCTTGACTCTAGATAGTCTGAAGAGCCTAGGCAAGCACCTCAACAGGACTCAGGTTCAGACCTTAGACACTGCCATTATGATGAAACTGGATGCAAAAACCTTCCTAAGGCATAGATGAATATGTAGCAGACACTGTGGCTTAGTGTAGTATGGCCTGAAGGTAAATCTTGCCCTCCTGTCATTTAACAACTCAGGCACAAAACTAAGCAGTGTATTGAAATAGCAGCTGTATATGCAGCAGTACAAACAGCCATTCAAACTCAGTTTGCAAAACATTGCAATATGGACACAACAGACCATGATTGTGCTATGCATGCAGAACTAATTCTAGCTACAGCTCAGTTGTAAGATCATGGCTGAACAGTGTACTGGAAAAAGGCCAAGGGCCACTCAAAAGTGCATGGAGCAGACAGATCTGGAAAATACCTAGCTGATACTTTGCCTAAAGAATGTGCCTTAAAATGTAAAACCTGTGACTTTATTCCAGTCAAAGCAAATGCAGATGTAGTTACTTTTCAGCAAAAAAGACAAGAGCAGAATTATGTTTTGGACTTTTACTGTGATAAGATTAATTTCTGACTTGGTAAAAATGCAGGAGGATGATGAAACTGCAAGGGAGTTTTATTGTTTCATTCAGGATTATAGTTCAAATAAGCTTACTGAAAGTGTCCTAAAGAACAACCATGTGTTTGAGGCCATGTATAACCAGAAGGACAGAATTGTGATACAAGATGGTATCCTGGTCAAGACCTGTAAAGTATCACACAGATTCCATTGGGTAGTACCTTTGGGTCACAGAAAGAATACATACAGCATGCACATGATGAGCCAACAGATGGCCATAACAGTACAGATGTAGCTAGGAGACAGTAACAGAAGTAGTTCACTGGCCTTATATGTGTAGTGATGCTACCAAGTATATGCAGGGATGTATAACATCCTGGAAATTCCAGGTAGTTGTCCCTAGACATAGGGCATCCCTTCAGACAAGAGGAATCAAAATGCACTGGTCTGACTCTAAATCGATTGGCTTGTTCTTGTCTTCTACAGGTAATTAGTACTTGTTAACTATCGTCTCTGTTTATAAAATAGATTGAGTGCTTGCCTTCAACTAATAACACAACAGAAACAGTTGTTTTGATAATATTCAGCCATTTATTTAGTCACTGGGGGTTACCCATGATGTTATAATCTGACAGGAGACCACATTTCACTAGTGAAGTATTAGAAAATGTAGGGAAAATTCTTGGAGTGCAAAGAAAACTGTATACATCCTATCATCCAGAGTCCTCAGATCAGCTGGAAAAAGCAATCCAAACAACAGACCATGTATTACAAAAGTACCTCAGCTTCACAAGAAATAACTTGGATATAAGGCTACCTCTTTTACTAATGGCCATCCAGGCCACTCCAAATAAATATACAGGTTTCTCACTCTTTAAAATGATGACTAGAATGAGAGTGGTGTTGCCTTTGCATTTCCTGTTTACTACAGGGGATGCCAGTCTTGCACTTGCCACTGCTGCCCTATGTGACACATCTAAGAGAGTACTTAAAGACAACATTACCATTTACCCAAATTAATTTAGAAAATAGTTTGCAGATATATAGAACGTATTATGACAGAAAGGGTAGCACCAGGAAATACCAAATAGTGATAAGGTACTCTGTGTTATCTACTGCAAAGAAATGACAAAAAACAAATAAATTCCTACTAAGTTGGTATGAACCATTCTTAGAGGACCTTTAAAATGTAGTATAGTCCCAACCTGAACCTTAGTCTGCTGTCTGTGCTCACTTTTGCTCAGGTCATCCACAAGCCTCGGCATTGCACACCCCCCCCCCCCATAACACCACCACTGCCACCTTCAGTTCTGAAGCAATTTTCAGCTAAAGCTCAAATCAGACCTGGGAAATCTCAACTTGTAAACACAAGCCTTCCAGTAGAATTAATTATTAGTTTGCACTGGCCATCCACAAGCCTCGGGATTGCACCCCCCCCACCACCACCACCACATTTGGTTCTGAAGCAATTTTCAGCTAAAGCTCAAATCATCCCTGGGAAATCTCAACTTGTAAATACAAGCTTTCCAGTAGAATTCATTATTAGTTAGCTCGAGCCATCCACATGCCTCGGGAATGTGCTCAACCTCAACACCACCACCGCCTTCGGTTCTGAAGCAATTTTCAGCTAAAGCTCAAATTTGCCCTGTGAAATCTCAACTTGTAAACACAAGCCTTCCAGCAGAATTAACTATTAGTTTGCTCGGGCCATCCACAAGCCTCAGGATTGCCCCCCCCACCACCACCACCGCCTTCAGTTCTGAAGCAATTTTCAGCTAAAACTTAAATCAGCCCTGGGAAATCTTAACTTGTAAACACAAGCCTTCCAGTAGAATTAATTATTAGTTTGCTCGGGCCATCCACAATCCTCGGGATTGCACCCCACCACCACTTTCAGTTCTGAAGCAATATTCAGCTAAAGCTCAAATCAGCCATGAGAAATCTTAACTTGTAAATATAAGTCTTCCAGTAGAATTAATTATTATGTATGAAGCACAGCAGACAAGGAGCGAAGCGGAATGTAAACGCCAAACAGAATGTAAATGCCAAACAACACTCAAGTTTTAAATGTCCAACCAAAGGAATAATCCACATGAAATGCGAACGCTGATGATGCACACAAAGACTTTATTATGTTAGACAAGCGCTTTCGCTAATATAGCTTTTTCAGGTCTGTTTGAACAATACATAAAACACAAATGCCCTTTATATAAGCACATAAATACTTGATTCAATTAAAAACTTGATTCAATTAAAAGTCATTAGGCAATCCTCATTGCATATTTAAAGGGAAATGCAAAAACAGAGAAAAATAAACTGTGATAACCTAGAAAGACAACGAATACACAGTATAAATCAAATATATAACATATAAAAAATATAATAAAGTGCATACATTCAAACTATATACGTATATACACAATTAATTATGTAGTTATGAAGTATATATAAGTGTATATAACTACATATGTTATTGAAAAATGTATATATAAGAGAATATGTAATGTAAAAAATGTCCCATTTTACACAACTCTCATCAAACATATAAAGCCAGTGATGCGAATAATTATCTTATATTATATTAAATAAGATATATTGTATGTATATTGGTAAGAATATATATGTAATTCATAAATATAAATATACAAAAGAACATACCTAACTATAAATGTGGTATCTAAATAACTGCATGTGTGAACTGATGAAAAATAATGAGAATCAAAGCCTAAAAGTGTAAGTATAAATAGTTATAAGAATAATGCATGTATTCCCTAAAACAAAAATATATGAATATATAAAAATATATGTGAATGTGTAAAAATACATAGAATATATAAAATATATATACTTTTTACATTATGACTGATATGTATACCAAAAGTAAAAATGTATAAAACTAGGTTAGCAGAAGGTGTATATGTATCATACATGTGTGTATATATCTTACTTAATGTTCCTACGCTTCCTTAGCCTTGGTTTAATAGAGGCTCTCTCATTGAGGCCTACCCCATTATCTGCCCGTAAACGTATGATCCAATCACTTTCTTTGCTTTTGGTGTGACTTCTAATGTCACCACCTCTCAGGCTGGTGGGTATAACCTCCAGTACTCTAAAAAGAAAGGTGTGTGTTTCGTCATAGTTCATAACATGTTTAGCTAAGGCATTATTGGATGACCCTTTTCTAATATTATATATGTGTTCTCTAATTCGATCTCTAAATTTGCGATTGGTTTTGCCTACATAGAAACTGGTGCAAACTTGACATACTGCAAGATAAACAACATTACATGTCATACAGTTTGCTCTGGCAGTGATCTTAAATATTTGTGCTGTATCAGGATGTATAAAAGATGGACTTGTGTCTATATATGAGCAAAAGTTACATTGACCACAGGGTATGGTATTTCCTATGCTTTTGTCATTATTAATCTCATTGGAATAACACAAAATCCTCTTAAGGTTCTTCTTGTTCTTATATTGAAATTTTGGAGTGTCACCTACAATATTTCTGATGTCATCATCAATCTGAAAAATAGTCCAAAACCTACTAATAATGTCCCTAACATTATGGTGGTCAGATGTAAAAGTGGTGGTGAATTTCACAACAGATGCTGTATTAGTGCACTTAACATGAGTATCTACATCCTCTTTTGGTCCAAAGTATGGTGTAGCAATAGTATCTCTCAAATTCAATAAATCTTGTAAATTGTTATTCACTTCGTCAATATCATAACCTCTATCTATTAATCTATCCTTCAGACTATTAAGTTCAATGTGAAAAACTTCATCTGTTGGATTAAGCCTAGATGCCCTTATTGCTTGTCCTTTGATGATGTTTTTAAAAACAAAAGAGGGATGCATACTTGATCTCATTAATAGGGAGTTACTATAGCATATCTTTCTAAATATACCTGTATTGATTAAACCATTAGGTAATCTCTCAATGTATAGATCCAAGAACTCAATCTTGTTCGCTGAGTAATTCAAGGTAAATCTAAGATAGCTAGTTAGATTATTCATAACTCCTAGGAATAGCTCTAATTGCTCCATTGTCCCTTTCCATAAAATAAAGACATCATCGACAAAACGTCGAAAAAATAGGACATGTTCCAGAAAGGGTTCTGTTCTAAATAACACACTATCCTCCCATTGGGCCAAAAACATGTTTGCATAACTATTGGCGCATGGTGTGCCCATTGCAACACCATCAACCTGCCTATATATGACATCATCAAAAATGAAGATGTTATTCTCTAATACCAGTTCCAAAAAGTGTACTAGTAGGTCTATTTTCACTATATTGTAATTACTATGTGCTTTCAAGTAGTCAGAGATGTATGTAAGGCCAAGGTTATTAGGTATGATGGTAAACAATGATTGAATATCTAATGTGACAAAAATACATGCATCCGACTCAATGCTATGTCCAACACAATCATAGAGATCTAAGAGAAACTGCTTAGATTCTCTCAAAACATATGTATTATCATTCAAAATGGGTCTTAAATTCTTTTCTATATACAAAGAAAGATGTTCCGTGACCCACCCGCGTCCTGAAACTATAGGTCGCATAGGGGGTTCATTAACATTCTTATGAATCTTTGGAAGCCCATGCATAATAGGAATCAATGGTTCACTAATAGTAAGATATCCATATAGGTCTTCATCTATAAGCTTACTTAAATAAAGATCATGTAATGTATCTCTGATCAATCTTGTAATACTTGTTGGTGTAACATTAGTCACAACTTCATAGAAGCTATCACTCAGCATATGCTTCATCGCTATATAGTAGTGGTCTGTATCCATGACCACTACCTGGCCTCCCTTATCTGCGGGTCTGACAACAATAGTATTGTCATCCTGTAGGGTCCTAAGACTTAGTCTTTCTCTATGTGTGAGGTTGTCTGCAAAGTGACGTCTCCTGCTTTTGTTTTCATTGTAGTATTTATACAACTCATCTTCAGTAAGTCGTTGGTAAGTCTCTATTATAGGATGGTTCAAAGGAACATACTCACTGAGTTTCTTAAACACAAATTTCCTATCTGTTTGATCTTTAGGATCACCTCCTTTATAAAGCAACCTAAGCATAACATTCCTGCAAAATAATTTCAGGTCTACTATAGTTTCAGTAATTGTACTGTTACTTTTAGGTATAAAATTCATTCCTCTACTTAATAAGTTATTGTCATCTTCAGTTAATATTCTTTTGGAGAGATTGTAGACTAATGTCTTTCCTATTTCTTCCACATCCTTTTTAAGGTTTGATTCTGTGGAAACTTTTCTGAGTACTTCCTTTTCTGTCGTCCGCGACTCATAGAGCGCGTACGTCTGGGACCTTTCTCCATTCGTACAGGAAGGGGAAAAGAAACATTCATCACAGTCTCAGGACATGCTATTCTCTGATCCCTTTGTGTTTTCTTTCTGACAACAGTATTCATATCTCTACCTTCTAGAACTGGTTTATTTTTCACTATCTGGACTTCTGGATATAAATTGGTTTCCGCTTGCATACTTGGATGCATGATGTGTATTACGTCATTGGAATCATTGGAAGTCATTGTTATAGATTCCATCCCTTTGTCATTAACATCATGCATAGTAATGGTATCAATCGTTTCTACCCTAGTCTTTGTTATCAATAGAGAAACCTGCTCAACATTTGTAATAATATCTGTATTCACACTTCTGTTGATAGGACTATTTATACCATCCTTATTCACAAGAATTTGTTTGCCTGTTGAGCCTTTGTTAAAACCCATTGGCTCAATATTACGATTTTTATCAGTAGTTACATAAGAAACTTCTACATTGTAATAGTACTGTTATCATCATTTAAAGTTCTGTTCCTCCATTCATCTTGTCTATTAGTGCTAACAAGAACAGAATGAATACTATTAATGTTACTGGAGTTATTAAAAACTTCACCAGAATTATTGACATTGTTCATATTATCATGATTATTGGAATTATATCTGGGCCAAGTGAACACGTGGCCCAATTTAAAATCATTTAAATCCCTAATAATCTTATGCTTTTTTTGTTGTATCAGCTTTCTTTCCAGTGCTAATACACTATCCAACAAATTTTCAAAAAGCGGTAATACAATACCTTCAGGAAATTCTTTGAAAATGATGGACTGTTTATTTTTAATGTCTAAAGTCAAGGCTTTTTCTTCTGGTTCAAAAAAGCTAATTAGTAAGTCCAGATATCTCCGACTAGCTTCCAGGTTCAACTTCTGCCATGCGGATAAAAGTTCAGGGTAATCACGACCCTGACTAGGCATATTGAATATGCGCAGTCCTCGTGGTACAATGTTCTTATCCAGGCAAAAACGCAAGTGCATTCATTGTACTTGAAGCCTTTTTAGTTTGCAAAAGTTCCGTTCTGTATCATCGAGAAGTTGGTGTAGTCTCTCCATGTTTGTCGTTTCTGGAGTGACGTCATCTCTAGGCGCCAGGGTATCCAATTGCCAAACTGAAACTGCAGTACCATCCAAGTACTGTTTAAATCTTCGAAACAAAGACTCGTTCTAATGGTATTCACCTTGTGGAATGTAGTCTAATTCAATACTGGCCATTCTACTTATCGTATATATAACATAAAACGTGCAAGGCAAAAGTATAATGAGACAGTTGAAAACGATCTGCTCCTTGAGGTGACAATAAAAATATTAAATAAATGTCAGTAGAATATACAGTCACCTCTAGATAAACGCTCCTTTTCCAATAGGTAAAAATAATGTATGAAACACAAAAGACAAGGAGCGAAGCAGAATGTAAACGCCAAACAGAATGTAAACGCCAAACAACACTCAAGTTTTAAATGTCCAACCAAAGGAATAATCCACATGAAATGCGAACGCTGATGATGCACACAAAGACTTTGTTATGTTAGACAAGCGCTTTCGCTAATATAGCTTCTTCAGGTCTGTTTGAACAATACATAAAACACAAATGCCCTTTATATAAGCACATAAATACTTGATTCAATTAAAAACTTGATTCAATTAAAAGTCATTAGGCAATCCTCATTGCATATTTAAAAGGGAAATGTAAAAACAGAGAAAAATAAACTGTGATAACCTAGAAAGACAACGAATACACAGTATAAATCAAATATATAACATATAAAAAATATAATAAAGTGCATACATTCAAACTATATACGTATATACACAATTAATTATGTAGTTATGAAATATATATAAGTGTATATAACTACATATGTTATTGAAAAATGTATATATAAGAGAATATGTAATGTAAAAAATGTCCCATTTTACACAACTCTCATCAAACATATAAAGCCAGTGATGAGAGTAATTATCTTATATTATATTAAATAAGATATATTGTATGTATATTGGTAAGAATATATATGTAATTCATAAATATAAATATACAAAAGAACATACCTAACTATACATGTGGTATCTAAATAACTGCATGTGTGAACTGATGAAAAATAATGAGAATCAAAGCCTAAAAGTGTAAGTATAAATGGTTATAAGAATAATGCATGTATTCCCTAAAACAAAAATATATGAATATATAAAAATATATGTGAATGTGTAAAAATACATAGAATATATAAAATATATATACTTTTTACATTATGACTGAAATGTATACCAAAAGTAAAAATGTATAAAACTAGGTTAGCAGAAGGTGTATATGTATCATACATGTGTGTATATATCTTACTTAATGTTCCTCACCTTAGCCTTGGTTTAATAGAGGCTCTCTCATTGAGGCCTACCCCATTATCTGCCCGTAAACGTATGATCCAATCACTTTCTTTACTTTCGGTGTGACTTCTAATGTCACTACCTCTCAGGCTGGTGGGTATAACCTCCAGTACTCTAAAAAGAAAGGTGTGTGTTTCGTCATAGTTCATAACATGTTTAGCTAAGGCATTATTGGATGACCCTTTTCTAATATTATATATGTGTTCTCTAATTCGATCTCTAAATTATTTAAGATCACTGCCAGAGCAAACTGTATGACATGTAATGTTGTTTATCTTGCAGTATGTCAAGTTTGCACCAGTTTCTATGTAGGCAAAACCAATCACGAATTTAGAGATCGAATTAGAGAACACATATATAATATTAGAAAAAGGTCATCCAATAATGCCTTAGCTAAACAAGTTATGAACTATGACGAAACACACACCTTTCTTTTTAGAGTACTGGAGGTTATACCCACCAGCCTGAGAGGTGGTGACATTAGAAGTCACACGAAGCAAAGAAAGTGATTGATCATCGTTACGGCAGATAATGGGTAGGCCTCAATGAGAGAGCCTCTATTAAACCAAGGCTAAAGCGTAGGAACATTAAGTAAGATATATACACACATGTATGATACATATACACCTTCTGCTAACCTAGTTTTATACATTTTTACTTTTGGTATACATATCAGTCATAATGTAAAAAGTATATATATTTTATATATTCTATGTATTTTTACACATTCACATATATTTTTATATATTCATATATTTTTGTTTTAGGGAATACATGCATTATTCTTATAACCATTTATACTTACACTTTTAGGCTTTGATTCTCATTATTTTTCATCAGTTCACACATGCAGTTATTTAGATACCACATGTATAGTTAGGTATGTTCTTTTGTATATTTATATTTATGAATTACATATATATTCTTACCAATATACATACAATATATCTTATTTAATATAATATAAGATAATTATTCTCATCACTGGCTTTATATGTTTGATGAGATTTGTGTAAAATGGGACATTTTTTACATTACATATTCTCTTATATATACATTTTTCAATAACATATGTAGTTATATACACTTATATATACTTCATAACTACATAATTAATTGTGTATATACGTATATAGTTTGAATGTATGCACTTTATTATATTTATTATATGTTATATATTTGATTTATACTGTGTATTCGTTGTCTTTCTAGGTTATCACAGTTTATTTTTCTCTGTTTTTGCATTTCCCTTTAAATATGCAATGAGGATTGCCTAATGACTTTTAATTGAATCAAGTTTTTAATTGAATCAAGTATTTATGTGCTTATATAAAGGGCATTTGTGTTTTATGTATTGTTCAAACAGACCTGAAGAAGCTATATTAGCGAAAGCGCTTGTCTAACATAATAAAGTCTTTGTGTGCATCATCAGCGTTCGCATTTCATGTGGATTATTCCTTTGGTTGGACATTTAAAACTTGAGTGTTGTTTGGTGTTTACATTCTGTTTGGCGTTTACATTCTGCTTCGCTCCTTGTCTTCTGTGCTTCATACATTATTTTTACCTTTTGGAAAAGGAGCGTTTATCTAGACGTGACTGTATATTCTACTGAGAATTAATTATTAGTTTGCTCGGGCCATCCACAAGCCACGGGATTTCGCCCCCCACCACCACCTTCAGTTCTGAAGCAATTTTCAGCTAAAGCTCAAATCAGCTCTGGGAAATCTCAGCTTGTAAACATAAGCCTTCCAGTAGACTTAATTATTAGTCTGATCGGGTCATCCACAAGCCTAGGGACTGCCCCCCACTACTGCCTTCTGTTCTGAAGCAATTTTCAGCTAAAGCTCAAATTAGCCCTTGGAAATCTCAACTTGCAAACACAAGCCTTCCAGTAGAATTAATTATTAGTAAGCTTGGGCCATCCACAAGCCTTGGGATTGCTTAGAAAAGCGAACGATGATTTATCAACCTCATGTAAATGAAAGCTTACAAACTCGAACGCTGAGAACAGCGATTTTTTTTCCAAGGGGAAAAAAATCACTGTTACAAAAAAAAAATAAAAAAAAAGCATTTAAAACATAACATAAAGGTTCGGGCTTCACCCCCACACCCCCAGACATGGGGGGCTTTGAACCTCACACCCCCCTACTTAAATATACCAACTCTGAGATCCCACTACAGTGACAAAAATGGCAAAGTAACAAAGTCGGCCAAGCAATTTCTTTCCCAGGGAAAGAATTTGCTTATATGCCACTTTGTCATTTTGCCTTTTTGTCTTTTTAAGTTCAACCAAGATGCATTCGAAAGAATGCATCTTCTGTCATCTAATAGGAACCCCTCAAATACTCCCTATCAGGAATTACTATTCTACAAACTATTTCTCATGCTATGACATATCTCCGAATAGCATTATTTCCGAGATTCCATTCCTTCATTTTTATGCTTTGTACTACCAATAGGGAATTCAAAGTTTTGCTATCTATATACCAAGCTTTCTCAAATCAAATTAAGGTACAAAAAATCTCCTTGATTGTATATATGCCACTGCATAGAAATTTTCTGTCATTCGTGGATTATGTGTTGTCATATAAAGACATGGAGCTCTGATTGTATACATGCCTCTGTACAGAATTTTTTTTGTCATTTGTTGTATTTGTACTGTTATGTTATGGAGCTTTTCTCCCCAGGCCTCCGCTGTAAATGGACCTTGTTCCAGATGGACTTTTCCAGTGAACAAATGTAAAATAAAAAAAAATAAATAAATAGAAAGTAAGATTGCACTACTGGCCTATCAAATTAAATAAAGAGGAAAAACATGGCAAAGCTTTACTTGATTCATTATTAATCAGTTGTAGCCCTTCTACAATCAAAGAAGAGTTGCACCTTCCCTAGAAGGTGAACATGTAAGCCTAGAAAATGAAAATTGAGACTATAAACAACTGTGTGCCGCAAATTAAAAAAAAATAGTAACTTTAATTTTCCTTCCTCTTCTGGAATTGAATGTTGATGTACTTTACTGGGCACCTACATTCAGTACTGAGGATGGTAGGGATGAGCCTTTTTTTAATAAAAATACTAATATTGATAGCCATTATTGTGATCAGTGACATCCAAAATGTCTAACCTATTCAAACATGTAGCATGATGAACCACAGCAACAAATGTACTATTACCAAGATTAGAGTCTTGTCTTCCTCTTTTGGCATTACTATTGCCCAAAAATAATAATGCTTCAGATTTCTGAAAATGATATCCCTCTGTTTATTTCTATAGCTAACCATCATGGTCATAACTGTACTAACTCAGCAAAATGCAAAATGGCTCCCAGAACCTGCAAGAGTTACATTCTGGATGAATATCCTCAGCTTTATACATCTAAGCAACCATTTCTAAACATCTTATTTTACTCAAGAGATTGTCTGCCTTCTCTTGTTTAACATTGCAGCACTTCAACTAGCCCATCCTCCTTTAAAGATCCCCTCACTAAAAGGCCATTTACAAAAAAGTTGCACCAGCCAGCTGGAACAATATCTCTGAACATATTGTACAAATCGACAATCTAACCGATTTCAAGAAGAATCTCAAAGCCCACTTACAAAGAGGAAACAAACGTCTCTGCTTTAAAGATAATGGCTGTTAGGCAGGCAATACTTGTAGGGTGATTACTATCACTAGCCTTTGATTCCACATCTCATGCCAATACACTTTTTTATATTTCATTCACATTTCATTGTCATTATCAGACAGTGACTTAAATATTAGCAGGAATTTACATTATTAACAGGCTTCCCTCTGTTTATGAAATGATGTTACATTGTTATTATGATAATGATATACCATACTTTTGTGATGTATGTGCAAATTTGTTTCTTAGGTATTTGCATATATTGATACTTTTTGCATTCTTACTTGTTCATTTCTTACAGTTTGGAATATATTATACTTTTTATGCTTGTAATGTCAAATTTATTTATTTATAATTTACTTATTTTATTTTATTTTACACTCGTTGACTGGGATAGTCTGACTGGATACATGTCCATTTTCATCGAAGGCCCGGGGAGAAAAGCTCCAAGATAATAATTCACATTAAACATTTAGTAAATGTTAGTTTCAAGCAGATTACAGTGGTTATTTTGGTGAGGGTCATGGCTGAAAATTATCATTGGAATATTACTTACCCACATGAATGTAAAATAAAATTAATGAATACTGGATAAATATGCAGAGGAAAATGACTGTTTACTTATTTGAAGAGTGTGGGGGAAAGTTAGAGATAGTGTGTAGAAATATAGTGCAACTAGTTTGGAGAAAGAATAGGAAAACAAAGCATGAAGATGTCTTATTATGAAGGAATGTATATAGAACAAATACAAGTAATGCTTTTTCTGAGGCCAGTGTTTAAAAATATAACTGAGAAAAAAAGTAAGGAAACAAACATTACAGATTATTAAGAACATGCTTAAAGGATATGAACCTAGTTGAGATAGAGATTTTAGAGTTGTTTGACAAGAAGGAAAGAAGATAGGGAGTACTTCATGATGACGATTTTGTGAGGATACATCAGACATTAAGGCTATTTAATACATACATATTTTAAGGATTAAAGAAAAACATATGTGTATGCTAAATAGAATAAAACAAGTTATCTGTCCTACAGAAGGCTGGTGTAAGTTGACAGAAAATGTGGGCAGATATGTTTTGGGTAAGTAAGAGATGGTGTGAGGGGTAAGAAAATTTTAGTCCTAACTTATTGGAGTCTAAACACAGAAGGGAATGAGGTGTATATATGAAAACTGTTGAGGTTTAAGCTCCATTTTTAAGTAATAGATTGGATTTGTGTGTTTTGAAACAAGAAGAAGGCGAATAACTGCCTGGAGTGCATAGGCTGCTATATAGATTGAAATGGATATTGTGGAAATTAATATGTAGTAATGCATTTTAAATACAATATTTAATAAGGCATATGATGAGTTCACTCTGTATAAAAAGAGGGGGAGAGAGAGTGAAAGAAAGAAAGTGAGAGGGGCAAACTTAGAACTACTGGATTTCAGGAGGGCAACAAAATTAGTTAATCCAAAGTAGAACAGCAAATTATAAGTTATGGCTTGAAGTGAGAAGATTAGAAAGTGGCTTATAGCAACTAAATGGATCTTTGTTTTCTTTCCCCTCCTCCTCATTGCTTCATACATTCTGGCCATCCCAGTGTCCCCATCCTTTGCCATGTCTGCCAACTCCTCCATCCATCCCTGGACTTTCTATTGATTCTAGACAGGAGGAGCATGGAACCTAAGTGTGCCTTGGGGAGACAAGCCAGCAACTGCTTTGGCTGAGGGAAGGATATTTTGTTTAATGATCTTCCCTTTTTTCCTCACACCCTCCCATGTGCTAATCAACACATAAAACAAGGACTACTTCCTTCTTTAGACCACACTTCCCCACATGAAGCATAATTGATTAGCACCTTCCTCCTGTGATGGGCACACCCATCCCTCCCCGCTAATGCCTAAGACACCAAAACCAACAATTGAACCTGGGTCACTTGGAAAATAATTTGGGGCTTTATCCCTTTACTTCATGGTGCTGACTTAAAGGGATCATTGTTGAGATAGGAAGCAATGGCTGTGAGTTGTTATGGGATGATGCTGAATTACAAGACAACTGCTGATAGTGTTTGTTGTAAATTGTTTTGGACAAAATTTGGAATTTAGAACCTGGTGAAATTTATGGAGAGTTTCTATGATGTTGCTGTAGGGAGTGTATTAGTGAACTGAGTGTTTTAAAGCTAAGAAAAAGAGTGAGAAAAGAGACAAGGATGCTGTTCCAGAATTGCAATGTTCTGAGCCACAGACAAGTGAATTAAGAATCTGAATGTACCAGGTTTTGATTGGTTAGGACTATAAGACTCTGTCTAGAGTATATGCTGCATTTGGTACCAACACAAGATGTTCCTCCAGAATCCAAAGAAAATGTTTGTTTATTGACGGTCACTTGTTTTCTGGTTACTGATCCATTCATCCAACTTCAACCCTTTTTCCCATTTTGCACATGGGTCGAGGTGTCACTTCAACAGTAACAGTCATATCATGCAGATCCAGCCAGCCATCCTCAACCCCTTTTTCCATTTAGAACATGGGGTCAGGGTGTCACTTCAACAGTGACAATCATCTCAAACAAATAGGTCATTCGCACCACTCATTCACACACACACACACACACACACACACACACACACACACACACACACACACACACACACACACACACACACACACACACACACACACTCACACTCTCACCTGCACCAATTTAGAGTGCCCAATCCACCTAATGCATGTCTTTGGAATGTGGGAGGAAACCAGAGCACTTGGAGGAAACCCACGTGACTGCAGGGAGGACATGCAGACTCCACACAGAAGACACTCCAGCTGAGAATTGAACCAAAGAACATCTTGCTGTGAAGTGACTATGCTAACTGCTGCATCACCACAGCCACCCTTCTGGTATCACAGTACAAACATTGATATCCTGTTTCATTTAACTGCACTGTCTACATCTGTAGGCATGTTCTTTACTTTTTGTAAAGTATCGTCTTGGGTGCAGATCAGTTATTGAAAAATATTTCTGTCAGCAAAGTTAGTAACAATAAGACACTAAAACACATTTCTGCACCACAGATTTAAGTGAGTGATGTGGCATTTCATTCATTTTCCTCTATCCATTAGAAACAATAAGAAGCAACCTCATCCTTTAAATTATGCCCAACCAGTGGAACAAACTAAGCTGAGAAACAGTATTTTTAAACACATAGGCATCGTTCTTCACAGATACACTAAACTTCCCAGCATATTTCTTTGTACATTCTAACCTTCACTTACAATTACCATATGATAAAATACATAAAGGGCTTTATATGGCTAGAAAAATACCTTGTACCCCACCATGCAAGGGACTGTACCCATTACAGTCCCTTACTTCCAACTCTGATGACACTGCTTCCTGGGTGGGATAAAAAATATTTAACAAAAGTGCACTGACCATCTTCAATAAATAAGATCACCAGACTTGGAGAAAAAAAAGAAAATAACAATTAAATTAAGTCACTTCATTTTTAGTAACATTTCATCATCCACATGACTTACTATCACAGTGATGTCACTAAGGTATGCTACTTCCTAACAATACTGCCTCTCATATCTTTCAAGGAAGAAAAATCCCTAATAATGATGTCATATTTATCACTTAAGGAAGAATAATATCATGAAAATCACGTTCTGTCATTAAAATTAGTATCACATTACTCTTTAGTGGTACAGTTAATGTCACCATGGGCCTTACAATACAAACACCACAAATTAATTTTACTGTCAAAATGTTCTTGCTGTCATGCTATTTTTCTTGCTTAGGTGTATAGAAATAGTCGTATACAATAGAATGTTCACATTTTTCGTGGTTTGTATAACTCCCACTGAGAACTGCAACATAACAAAGACATGTACGAGTCTTAATATTACCTGCTGAAAATGGTAGAAAAGCATCAGGCCTCATAAACTCTCCTTCATCATTTAGGAAGTTCTTGGGATTGAACTCATGAGGAAATTTCCACTGGGATTCATCACAGAGCACTGAGCTTAAGTTAGCCATCACCCTGATGCCCTGTAAATCAGCAGAGGAAAAGAAATCAGTGTCTGTTACCAGAAAATATCACTTATTTAAGTGATATTTATGCAGAGAAATTCTTTGTAACCTTAGAAACATGGGAACAGAGAGATTATGTGAATCCACAAGCAAATAAAGTAAACTTCCTTAGGATGCACAGAGGACAACTCAGAGCCAGTAATGAAGTATAAACATTTATCAACCACAGTTAAGCACTTTAATTCTTAAAATTCACTGGAACATCATCAAAACTAAAATATTAGGTTAAAACAAACATTTAAATATCCCTCCTAAGGGTCACATGATAAAACAAAAGACTACGTAGAATCACACACACTCATGATGCTTCAATTTTAAAACCGAATTCAGACAGTTTTATTAAGACCAGGGTAGCTAGCTGCATTTAATTTGATCCGACATCTAAACTCACAAGCATCAAGATGTTCATCCATTATTCTACCCTGAATGTTTTTCTTAATTTGCTTTATTACTAAAAAGACAAAAGCATGAGTGTTACATACCATTGCATGGTTGTACAATGCATTAGTAGGTTTGTTGTTTCTACTATCCAGGCTGTGTTCGTAAATCTGATCACTTAACCTCCTAGAGGTTTTACTCACATCGAAGGCAGGGTATTTTAGGAATTGGGCTAAATATGCCACATTTGTGGAACAACAGTTATAATGCCCATTGATTTTATAAGTCACTCTTCCAACTATAAAAGCATTACCACAAATAATCTTGAAGCAATGTGGGCAAAATCACATTTTTTCATTACAAATGCTTTAGGCTGTCCCTCTTGCATACTTACTCCTTCCAAATATTTTTTAAATGACTTGTCTCTCCTATAAAGATAAAATGGTTTCTCACCAATTTTACTTAATACAATGGGGTCTGTATAAAAAAAACTTCAATTTTTATTAATGCATTTAGTAATGGCAAAACTATCCAGTGTAAATGTAAATATAAACAACTTCCTATTGGAACTTCCCTGCTGATCAATTACCTTTCCTGTCTTACTATCACCTTGGCCATTAATACTCAAAATAGGTAAATAATATAATAATTTTTTGTCATATTTCATTTAAATAACTAAAGGGTGTATCCGCTCTTCAAAACATGCCCATAAGAACATCACATTCAAAAAAATGGTATCAGGTTCAGATATTATTCTGGTCAATCTGACCAGATGGCCTTTGACAACTGATATTTTTTCATAGGATGCCAGCTGGAATAGTGGAGATAAGAGTTTGAAAAAGTTGACTTGAGGTAAATATTAGAGACAAATCTGCGACTGGCTATATCTTGACTAATCTCAACATCTAAAAAATTAATTTTATAATTATCAAAACTGTGAAAGAAGACAAAAAAAATGTGTGGTATTATTAATGTACTCTAAAAACACTTCTAATCTTTCAGGGGTGTCAAAAATGCAATCCAAAAGTCTGGTATAGAGACACCAATTGCCTATAATGTTGCTGTTGAGCACATATCAATCTTCCCACTCAGCCATTACATAATTGGTGAAAAGGGGGCACATATGGCACCCATGGCTACACCAGTGACCTGTCTAAAAAACTGGGCCTCAAAAATGAAGAAAATAGTTTTTCAATACTAATTCCATTAGGGACATCATAGTATCAACTTTCCAAGTTCCCAGATCAGTATTTTTAAAAAGCTGGTTCTCAAGCCAGTTAAGACATTCCTTATGTGGTATGACTGAGAATAAACTGTGTACATCTATCATGACAAAAATAACATCAGAAGAAAATTTAATAATGCCCAAAAGCCTCAAAAATTGCCTGGAATCTTTGCAAACCTGACAATTATTTTTACACCTTCCTTAAGTTTATTATCTAGAAACTTGGCTATAAAATAAGTTTTAGATTGAGATGCATCCACTATAGGATGAAAAGGGGGATTAATCATATTAGTCTGAATTTTTGGTATCCCAAAAATAGTGGCAGTAACTCGTTTGGTATTATGCATGAAATCAAACTCGTTTTTTGTTATTTTCCCCAGAAATAACATATCATGTTATACACTATCTATTCTAGAATATGCAACAGAAACTTCATTTCTTGAAACTTCTTCATATGCTTCCTCTAACAATAACAAGCTTATAGAATTGAGATAATAAGCCCCCTCCCCTTTATCAGGCTTCATTATCCATATACTGGAATCAGTGGTAATATCTCTCAATAGCCTCCTTTCATCGGTACTTAATTACAAAACTCAGCTTCACAGGTGTCATGAAAAAGATGTTTAAAGTCAACTTCACAACATTTTCCAAAAGTTTTAACAGTCTGTTGCAAAGGGAGATTAAACACACTTAGTCTCCGCATTCTGAACTAACACTGCCAGTCTCTTTGTGACTAAACCAAAGAACCAAGTTAAATTTTTGACAAAACAATATCAAGTCAATAATAGCTTTCACTGGATCCGCGTGCCTTGCAGGCACAAATGATAAACCCTTTGGTAGCAAGTTAGCATGTGCACTAGTAACTTGTTTGGAAGAATAATTAAAACTTTAAAATTCCCACTATCATTTCAGGCTTAACTTCAGTCTCAACAGTCTCATCATGAAAAAGTTGCTGACCATTATTTACGGCTCCGTTTATTTCACTGCTTCCATTTGGGCTTTGTTTCTTGCCACAGGTAAAATTCATTTTGTAATTCCAGGAGTTGGTCCATTCCTGGTAATTTTTGATTCTTTCGGACCTCCAAACAGTTTCTGCTTCTAAACTCCATTTATACTTCCTGAGGGAGAGGGCGGCTCTTCCTCCCTAAACTCATGCTGATTGGCCAATCGGATCCCATTTCACTGAAAACAAGGTAATGAAAATGGACACCATTCCTATGTCAGGGCATAAATAAAGTTAAAAAAATGAGTTTTGCTTCAGTCTTTGATGACATTTGATGCAAGTGCTCTTCTCAGCACATGCAATGTACACAGAATTGCCTCTTTTTGAGTTCATAAGGGGTTACTTTTATTAGTTGCATATTCAAATATGTTTGAAGATTCTTTATTACTAGCCCTGCAGCTCCTACTACAGCTGGAGCTATCTTGTGTATACTTATTCCACATTACTCTGTTTTCTGCTTGAAAGAACTGAGATTCTACAAATGTGTGTCTTTCAGTTCATAAGATACTGTGGTCACAGGGTATAGCCAGAAGCATATCTAGTTCAAACAGTACCATGGGATGATATTATGAACCAGCTCCCCATCCCCACAGCTCTTCAAGTGAAGAGCAAAAAACAAACAAACAAACAAACCAAAACAAACAAAAAAGTGCTTCACTGTAATAAGCCAACCTGTACATTTATTTTAAATGATTGATCATTAGATCTACACCCCCCCCCAGCTCTTCAAACTGAAGAGCAAAAAAATAAAAAATAAAATATTACACCACTCACCGCAAACATTCAGGTCCTGTTTCTGTACTCTGCCCAATTTACCATTTTATTTAAAAAAATATTCTTCTAAACTACAGCAAACTGTTTGCAATAAATATAGCAAAGAGTTGCTACAGTGTATACCTTGCCTGTATAGAGTGCTACAGTGCTCAGGTTTTAAGTAAAAAATTACAACTTTTTTTTACTTTTAAACTGTAGCAAACTATTTGCTATAATTTAGCAAGCAGTTGCTGCACTTTTAGACCACATATGGAGTGCTACAGCACTCTGGTTTGATCACAAATGCAATACCAGCTTTTAAAACATTAAAGAGAAATCAGGATTGGCCAATTGTGCCCCCAACACTTTGCACCCTGTGCAGTTGCCCCTCTCACCCCACCACAACTATTCTACTAGGTGTAACAATTCCAATAATCAGAACAATTTCTGTCTTTATCTCTTGAACTACCAGTTTGCTTGTTTATACCATCATAGCTTCTTGTATGGGGTGATCCCACATGATCACTACTTCATCATTTTCAACAAACCTTTCTGGTTCATGTTTCCAATGTGTCTCAGCTACCTCTATGTTTTAATGTTTACAAAGGCTCCACTGTAACAACCTTGCAACATTACTCTTTCAGTGTACAAACCTTCAACCAGGAGATCTTAATCATAAGAATTTTCTGATGTAGCATGAGATGTTTACTCCAGGAGTTTGGTAAGCTTTTAGCTTTATAATCAATTCCAGCTCTCTCTTTCCTAGCAAACCTCTTGTGTTGCCTTCACAGATGGACATTGTGGACCTATTCTATGAAATGAAATGTGATATTTATGTAGTTCTTGAGGCTCAGTATATATGTGGTGACTAGTTACTTGTATCATTCACATGGATGTTATGTATGTGATTAGTAATTATCTTTTTCATGGAGGTTAATGGTTGTCCATTGTAAAATGCTCAACAGCCATCACATTAAGTAAAACAAACAAAATAGGGGGTATTGCAGTCACTATACTCCATGCTGTAATATTTCTTCCTTGTGATGGGATAGTAAATACATCCCTTCTGGCTCATAAGGCTGCATGATTTCCACAGAGGTGGGTGTGGGCCAAAGGGAAGATACCTGTAATGTTCACATGGAATTCCTGATGTAGTGTCTCTAACCAGTCCCTGATATTTCTGGTCCACCAATAATTAAAGTATAGCCCAAAGTCTAGGATTCTGCTGAAGTATTTGTTCCATGTCAGTATGCTCCATCTGGATTGTACTAAACTTTTAATTTCACTTGAGTCCCTGGTGTAAGTTGCAGTCATGCTTTGCTGGAGATCTTCTTTGTTCTAGGCATTCTTGCGAGGTCAAGAAGCATCTTATGAAGGGACTAGGATGGTGCATGCCTTGCTTTCCATGAGAATGATGATGGGGTTTAAGATACCTTGGATTAAACTTGGTTGGTAATCTCATTCTAGAGGGACAGTTCTATCTCCACCAAGACTCACGCAATGCACATGCCACGAGATTTAATTGCATTACTCTTGGTAATATGAGAATTCATGATGAAGGCTTGCAACAAGAAATTCAGATGTGTAGGTTTCCTAAATAAGTTGTTGGAGTTTATGGGAGTGTTTTTTTTTTTTTTATTAAATAATATTCAGGAATGCAAACTTCACCACGTTGTAGTGAGTGTGGAGTTCTTGGTGTTTAAAAAATAGATACACATTTTCCAGTGAATCATTCCAGGTAAAGGAAAATAAGATTGATACCACAGTACAAGGACAAAATGATTGACTTCAACAATTGGCTAAGCTAATGGTGTCATTCTAAGGGGATCCAGTATCTGTCTGCCTGGGATGACAAGATCGACAGACCATAATGTTTTGCCAGAGATGGCCTGCACCTGTTGCCCTTGGGATTCCGGATACTGGCTAAGGCTCTTGCCACCCCTATAGTGCCTTTTTTAGGCAAGTTTCAAATGACAAATTCACCACCGTAACAGATACAAGCAAGCAAAATCTGAGGGTAATGCTACTTAATGCTACAAGTCTAAACCTCAAAATGCACTCACTCGAGGCACTCCTTAAAATGGAGAACATCACCATCTGTGCAGTGTCAGAGACATGGTTCAAGGCTGCAGAGAGCACCCCTGCATTACCAGGCTATAATTCATACCACACCTTTCGGCCACCGAACCTGGACCAAAACATTAAAGGCAGACTCGTGTCCATATTCATTAAGGATATCCACACCTCCAGGCTAGTTGCTCAGCATAATGCAACTGAGATTATCCAAGTGCAACTAACTCTGGTCTGGGCAAGAGCGCAATCCAAACTGTAGCTTGCTACAGATCCCCCACCATGCCCCAGAATTCCCACTCCTCACATCTTGATACACTGGAAAATATTAGGGGACAACCCAATACCCTAATAATCGGCTATTACAACTACCCCACCATTAACTGGGAAAACTACTCATGTACCAACTCTTTTGCTCAACATTTTCTGGAATTCATAAATTCCAATGCCTTGGATCAACTTATCCACACCGACACCTGTGGCAGCAATATCCTAGACCTGGTAATTACCAACATGGGTGACTGGTGTTCCACACCAAAGGTCAATTCCTCATTGGTCAGATCCAACCACAAGCTAATCACCCTAGACATCCACATCCCGCCACCAGCCCCAATTAGGGAAACTACCATAAAAAAATTTCTCCAAAGCTAACTTCACACTTCTTAAGACAGAAGTGGCAAACTTCACGACATCCATGCACATGGGCAATAGAGGTACAACTGCTGAATCCTACACAATTGTACTTTAAAAGCACTTACACCAGTGCATGGATTGTGCTATCCCTAACAGAACCAAGATACTATCCTCCAAAAAAAAAATGAAGCAAATCTGGTGTTCCCCTGCCATAAACAAACTCTACAACAGAAGAAAGAAACTGTTGCAAAAAAAGTGTACAATCCCATGATTGGAGGAACTCCCTGGTCAGCCTCAGTAAGAAGCTGAGATCATAAAATCCTCCAAAGCTAGTTACAAAAACAAAATTGCCACTGATTCTAAAGACAACCACAAAGCATTTTCTAGCTATGTCAAGAATCTCAATGGCAACACTCAGATCTGCTCTGAGTTACAGCACAATGGCACTAAATATACAGAACCAACTGATATTGCCAACATCCTAGCAGATAGATTCAGTGCTAACTTTACCCCCCTCTCACCCCCTAAAGGGCCCATCTCTATACTGGAAGAATGCAAAGTTCCTGTAATCATGGCTGCACAGGTAAAAACCACACTCTCCAAATCCAAGAACACAGCATCCATGAGACCTGACAACATCCCAGGCTGCTTTCTACATGGACTACAGAACGAACTGGCACCCCACCTAAGTAGCATGTTCAATCATATCCTCACCTCAGGCTTTGTGCCCATGGAATGGTGCACAGTGACAGTTATCCCACTCCACAAAGGGGGATCCTCCACGGACCCCGGGACTACCACCCCATTAGCCTGACGAGCCTGGTCTGCAAGGCCATAGAATGTATCATCATGGAACTTATAAACAAAGACATTGGTAATCTCCAAACTCTGGACCCCACCCATTTCAGGTTTGTAAAAGGCAGATCATGTCTCCTAAACCTGATAGACTTCTTTGAGGCAGTCACCAATGCTGTAGACAAGGGTAAGGTGGTTCACACAGCCTATCTAGATCTCACCAAGGCTTTTGACACCATTCCCCACTCTGGAATTTTAGATAAACTCACTAAAGTAGATATAAATCTCTATGTCACAAGATGGGTTGCCAACTGCCTCACTGACAGAACCCACACTGTGAAAGTAGCAGACTCCAAATCCAACTTCAGACCAGTGACAAGTGGAGTACCACAAGGTTCAGTCCTGGGTCCTCTCATATTTAGTATCTACTTCTCTGAAGTTCAGGCTAACACAAAAGGTCTTTGGCTAATGAAGTCCGCAGATGACTGCAAACTAGGAGCCATAATCGAAACTCCTAATGATGTGGACATCCTACAAAAGGGCCTCACTGAGACAGATGCCTGGTGTCAAAGCCATGGCCTCAAGCTCAATGCCAAAAAGTGCATTGTCATCCCCTTTGGTAGAAACTCTGTGCCCATGAACTACCACATAGGTGGTAGCAAACTTAACAACAAAAGTGTGATAAGAGACCTTGGGACACAGGTGGACAGCAGTCTCTCCTTTGATAATCACATCACCACAGTAGTCAGGAAATACGTCTATATGGCACACGGCATCACAAAAGGTTTCTCATCCAGGAAAAAAGAGGTCATTGGTCCCCTCTACTCATCAATCATTAGACCTATTATAGACTACATCTTCCCTTTTGTTATGTACCTCACAAGACATCTACAACAACTGGAAAGGCCACAGAAATACCTCACAAAGAGGATTACAGGCCTCAAACAGATGCCCTATGCAGACCGTCTTAAAAATCTCCAGATTTACTCTGCCGCATATTGCCTACTCAGAGGCGATCTTTGCCTAACATACAAAGCTATATCAAACCCAGAGCTGTTGGACATGCTCCACTTAAAGAAATCCCAATCCCTTTGAGCGACATGCTCTAGGGACCTAAACCTTGTCACCACAATAAACAGAACATGCTGGAGGGATAGAGTCCTGTCCCAGAGACTTCCCATACTCTGGAACAAACTACCTATCTATATCAAACAAAGCTCCACATTAGCACACTTCAAGAAAAATCTTGATGATTGTATGGGAAATAGGAAATTCACCCCGGCGATCACTTCTGTGGCTCTGTTCGACAGTAGCACAGGAAAATAATTTTCTTGGGTGGCAAAAGCCTTGGCTAGGCTTATATAGGCCCTAGGGCCAATAGCCTAGTACCTACCTATGAACCTATGAACCTATAAAGTGATTATAGAATCCCATCATGTGAATGAAAGATGATTTATACAATAATTTGCCTTCCTATATTGCCAAGGCCATGTTTGCCAATCTTGTTTCCATGCCTGCACCTTTGGGAATTTTGCTTCTCTGTTTACACCATCACTTGTTGAAATATAAAAAGTTATTTCTTAAAAAAATATATCCAGAAGTAAACTCAGAGAATAAAGTTAATCTTCAAGAGTATTGATGGTTGTGAGTGATTTCCTGATACAGTAGATATAATATTGAGGAGCAGCACAGTATACAGGGCTTCCATGTAAATCATAACTAAAATGATGTGCTGAATTCTTTTTATATTTGAGATTTTTTAGAAAGTCGAGAGCACTGAAGATATATTAAGAAACTCTGCTTGTTAAGGTTTCAATTACTTTCTTTCAATGAAATCACCAGTAGTTCAGTAGCATATTCCCCTCCAGTGGCAAGAAGTTGGTTTGGTTGTGGTGGTGGTGGGGCGGAGCCTGTAAAATTTTATGATGAGTGGAAATCCTGAAGAATTTGGGAATGGTGGAATGTTCCTCAGTACAAAAGTCAAGGAGAACTTCTTGGAGCAAGACATCTTAGTGTAGGAGAACATGTTGGTTCACGATGTCCTGGTATGCCTTTGTGACCTTGTTCAGGCTAACTTCATTGTAGCAACTTCTGTCCTCTGGCGTGTGTGTAAAATCCGATGAGAAAACCTTAATGGTACAACTTTGGGAGTCCAAGGTGTTTTTTACATTTGAAATAATAGGCTTAATAACTCAGGCATATCGGCACCAAAACTCAGTTCAGTAAATCCAAGAGACCACACATGGAAGCAGTTTTCCAATGGAAAAGAAAGACTGGACAAAACCATCATTTGGGAATAAAACAAAGTGTAGAGCTTCATCAGATCTATTGTCTACATTTAAAAAAAAAAGTACCAATCCTGAATGTTAAGGACAGAGAACAGAGTTAAAGAAGGTGGAGATGAGCCAATTGTCTAATCTATAATTAGCGTATGTATCTGAATTGTCTGATAGAGGGTGCAACAAGATTTGAGGAAAAGAAGAGGAAAAGGACCAAAGGTGTAGAGCTAAGGGGAGAGGAAATGACTGGCTGATGAGTGCTAGTGTGCAATCTTGGAATGGTCGAAAAAAGTGAATTTTAGCATGGGGAATGTATGGTGCAATGGAGACAATTTCAAGAGATAGTAATATTATTTGAGGGTTTCTCCTTTTATAGAGCTTTCTCTCATGGAATTCAATGGAATCATTCAGGATTAGTGTAAAAACATAAGAAAGAAAATACAAATATCAATCAGGTGAACCTAAGAGCAGATTAAATCCTGAGAATAAGACCACCACTATGAGGCTGTATACTGCTGTCTTGGCAGTAGATAAGAATAAAAATTAAAATTAAAAACATGCTTCTGTTATTTGCAGCAAACCTTGAATACAGTTCCAGCTGTCAACAGAATCCAGCTGTAAGCAAGTTACCATAAAATCTACAGTGACATGTTGAATGTTAGTAATAGAACAGTGGGTTGGATATGCAGCTGTGACACAGTTTAATGGGGAACTGCTTAGGAAATCTGAAATGTTTCACATTCAGTGGCTTCATCAAGTCTACAATAATATTATATGAAATGGGAAGTCAATAGGGAATCAAAAGGCAGAAATACCCCCCCCCACACACACACACACACACACACACACACACACACACACACACACACACACACACACACACACACACACACACACACATCTATCTGCCTATCTTATCTATCATTCTATCATTCTATCTATCTATCTATCTATCTATCTATCTATCTATCTATCTATCTATCTATCTATTTATCTATCTATCTATCTATCTGTCTATCTATATGTGCATGTTCATGCTCAAATAGTAATTATTTATTCTGGCTATCACACATGATCACCAGTCCATACACTCTTACTATTATGCACATGATCCCCATTCCATATCCCCATAACAATGCACACATTTTCACCATTCTGTATATCTTGGTAATAGTATGCATACCTCTGTAAATACTCTGTAATAGTTCTAATACTCAAAACTCTTTATATTCTGGTAACAATAAGGAAACTATACTCATCACTCTGTACACCCAGATAATAGTGCTCATCCTCACCACTTCATACTCTGGTAATAGTACACTTACTCACCTCCTGTGTAATCTGAAAATAGCATACATATTCAATACTCTGGTAGCAGCACAAATAGTCATTATTCTGTACACTCATGTAATATTACTTATACTCTCTGCTTTCAATAGTTTGGTAATGACACATATACAGAATACTTTATACGTCCTGGTGACAGCATATAAATTCACCACTTTTCTTACCTTGATAGGAATGGATGCTCTCACAACTCTGCATAGTGCAATAAAAGGACACATATTCATCACTGTACTTGACTTTGTTAACAGTACAGTAACTTATCATTCCAAATTCCTTGGAATTAGTCCTCAAGTTCACTACCACTCTGCATTCCCTGACAGCAGTACATTAACTCACCACTCAGAATATCTTGGTGGTAGTACCTATACACATCAATCTGCATAGCGTAGTCACAGCGCAGATACTCACCTCAATGCTTACCCTAATGGCAGAATTGCCATAGTCAGTGGTGTAGCAGGTAGCACGCTGACCTTTGGTACAGAAGACTGTCAATTTTATTCCTGCAGTAGGCAGATAGATTACAGACATTGCAGTGTAGTGTAAGTTATGCATTGCATTCCTGAGTGAGTAGTTCTTCGGATGAGACATTAAACTGAGGCCTCAACAGTTTGAGTTGGTGGTAACTCAGGTGAAAGTAAAAGATATCATGGCAACTCTTGAAAAGAGTAGGGATCCTTTATTTATATACAAAAATAATTCTTATTTACAAAATATTTACATATTTACAAATATTTACAAGAAAATCCAAATGAAACCCAAAGGCAAAGGCTATGAACAGGCTCTTCTTAAAATGAAAAAAAATTGTATTCACTGTAAGCGCTTCCTTAATGTAAACCATTACTTCTTCAGATACATAAAACATGTATAAGATACACTTCATTTATATACAAAATCATTAAGACACATCCAATCAAACTGCACAGAATTCCCTCCAAAGTTTAGGGTAATTAATTCAAAAAAAGTGTAAGAAACATAAACATATGAAAAGCGCTGTCATATGCCTAACCTATTATATACATAGTTACTTAAAAAACATCATTCATAAAGATCAACATATAAAAAACTACATATAAAAGCATGTAAGAAATATTATTAATATTATTGTTATTAATACGACTGATGATAAATCAACACTTCAGTTTTCTGGCTTTTAATACTGGCTTCAGGGGGATCATATCATTCAATCCTGATCCCCGGTGTGCTCCTAAGTGTAAAATCCACTTTAATTCTGTGGATTTAGTGTTGTTTACCATATCACCCATCCTGGGACTTTCATATTCAACCTAAGAACCTGAAAAAAACTATGTGTTTCACCTTCTGAAAGTAAGTGTTTGGCTATGGCACTGTGATCTTGCCCTTTCCTTACACAGTATGCATGGTCCCTAATCCTCTCACTGAGCCGACAATTTGTTTTTCCTACATAAAATTTAAAACAACCTTCGCAGTTAGCAATGTATACAACATTATTGGTGTTACAGTCAGCAGTACATCTGATCTGCCTGAGGTGCATGGTATCAGGATGTCTGAAGTACCTGGACTCATCAATGAATGGACAAAAAGCAAATGTTCTGCACTTCTGTGTGCCTACATTCACATTAATAGGATGTTTCAATATCCTAGGATAACACAGCTGTTGCCTTAGGTTTAATTTGTTCTTATATGAGTACCTAGGTTTCGTAACCACTATCTCACCAATTTCTCCATCTATAAGCAAAATGTGCCAATTTATGTTTATTATTTGTTTAACTAGATTTACATCCTGAGCAAAGGACAAAACCACAGGGACTCTTGCATCTTCGCCTGACCTATGAGTCAACAACCCTGTGCCCTTTGGAAAAATAAGGTTTCCCTCTCCCCTCTCTCTCATGTCTCACTCTTGAATATGCCCAATCTATTTCCTTTCTTGAATAGCCTCTATTAATAAAGGCTTCATTCAAAAACTACCTTCCTTGTTTGGGATGCATGTAAAGAGAGAGGCTACATCTAGGGTTACAAATAAATCAAACTTTTCAGTTGCCTGGCCTGCTGTAAATGCATGTAAGTCAACTGAAAAATATTCACTGTCTCTTAACACAACATGATGCTCCTGTAGAACCCTTCTAAGTTCCTTATCTAGAAATATAGAAATCGGCTCAGTGAACCACCCTGCCCTTGCCACTATTGGTCTAAACTTAGGCTTTAAGGAGGTTTTATGTATTTTGGGGAGACAATGCATTCAAGGTATGAAGGGATTTTCTATAGTAAAATAGTTTAACATTTCCATATTTAAAAAACCCAAGCACATGCTTTCATAAAGAAGCAACTGAATGCTGTCATTCATTTTCTGGATAGCTTCTAATGTAACTGACTTATAAACATTCATATCAGAAAGCATAGTTTTCATTTCAGTATAGTAATATGCTGCATCTAGTATATCTACAAGCTGGGTCTATATCAGTTCTGCAAAAATCCATTCCAGAGAATACCAAAAGAGTGACATGTATTAATGGAAGCACGAATAGACTGAATGCACTAAACCGTGAAATTTAAAACATCGAACAGTCATAGTCGGCCAACCCCACCACCCACTACATACTACCTTCCCAAACAAAAGAAATAAACCACATACATGTACTAACCAAACCCTACTCCTATCCCTAAAGTAAAGCACCAAACCTCAACTTTTAACCCTACACTAAACCCCACATACGCAACTATCTATGCTCTATCCTTAACCCATCCCTAACCCTAAGGTCCGTAACTACTGCACACTTCCCCTACGCAGATATACCCTAACAAAATAAATAATACACATAAATACATTTAACAAATTCATACTTCTAACACTACACTAAATCTTACATACATTACCTATCTATACACTTACCTTAACCCGCACCCTACCCTAAGGTCCATACCTATCGCACACTTACCTTACGGAGCTATACCGCAGATGGGCCAACCAAAACAGTTCGACATTTCATATTTCACTGTTTTGGACGTTCTGCAATTACGTAGTTTGCGCAATACATGTCGATAATTTCATATTCGCGGAAGCAGCGTTTCGATCGTCTGATAGGGAGCCCTACAGGCCCACCTTTGTCAGAGGGTCAAATGACAATATCACTATTATTCTGTAAACTAGAAATGGCTAATTGCTCATCTTTTCTTAAATTGTCAGATTTTTTTGGCTCCCATATTACAAAAATCATCATAAAGATCTTTTTCGCAGGCCTGTAAAAATATTTCTACATTGGCATAGTCGGTATAAATACACTAGGTTTTCTATAAATGAACATATCACTATCACATTCACTTTTATACAGTTTTTTTTCAATGTCACTGTGCATGCAAATAACCGTAATTGTATTAAAAGGTCACTAAAGTCAGATTTTACCATGGGTATTAAACTCAGACCTTTCGAAAGCAATTGAGTCTCAGCTTCCAACAATTCATAGCTCAAGATGTTCCAAACTAATCCTCTTCTGCGAATCCCCATGTCTTTTTCAGGGTTTGTGTTTGAACGTTCACTGGTGGATCTTTCCTTTTCCGTCCCCCTTGTAGAACTCCTGTATCGAATGACCTCTTCCATACTGTCCGAAATGGCAGGGGGAATGTAGAAAACACTTGTTCTGGTTTTTCTTGCTGTCCAGATAAAATCTTGCATCTCACAACTGACCGCGCATCAACAGTTGTAGGGGCAGGACCCAGATTGTTGACTGGAGGCAGTTGAAACAATGGAGTTGAATATACTGAAGAAGGTTGTTCTGAAGATTCAGGAAGAACTGCTGAAATGGGATTGGACATTTCCTCCACATCACCCCTCTGACTGGAGGTGTTCACCATTGTTGCTCCCTGATTGGTGTCACTGCTGGCCAGCACAGAACGATTCCTGGACCAAGTGAACACATGCTGATGTGAGAAATCATAAATATCTCTCACTAATTTTTTTTCTTTTTTTGTAGCAGAAGCTTGTTTTCATATGCAGTAATTTTCTCAACTAATTCATTCAGGAAATTTCCACCCATTCCTCTCCCAATAGACATTCAATTTCTAACTGCTGCCAAACCACATTGTCGTTTAACTCCTTCTCAACCAGCCGAAAGAAGTCTATCAGGAGTTGAATATATTGCCTACTTGTTGCTAAATTAATATTCTGCCATTTGGCTAACAGCAGAAGATAAGTGTTTCCATAGGCAGGCATATTCAGGACCCTAAATCCTCTAGGAATGACGATTTTTTTTTCAAAAAAGCCTCAAAATGGTATAATTCATATTGGAGCCTTTTATATTTAAACAGATCATTCTCAAGGCTCCTTTTTATATCACATATCTTAATACCAGAGACCTTATCATGGAATAAACTCTCAGAAGCCTCAGGAAGGTCACCCAAAAGTAACAGGTTATGCTGCTCAGTCAAACATTCACATAATCTCTTATTGACAGTCTGTATACTGGAACATTGCATTTCTCCTTCAACAATTCTAGCATTGCCATCAGCCATACTCACAGCACCAAGACGTGGCAAAGGAAAAAAAAAGTCCAGAAAGTCCCACAAATTAAGGTGCTGTAAGTAACTCCAAGCAAATGCAAATGAAACCCAAAGGCAAAGGCAATGAATAGGCTCTTCTTAAAATGAAAAAAAATCTTTATTCAGTGTAAGCACTTTCATAATGTAAACCATTACTTCTTCAGACACATAAAACATGTATAGAATGCCCTTCATTTATATACAAAATCATTAGGACACACCCAATCAAAATGCACAGAATTCCCTCCAAAGTGCAGGGTAATTAATTCAAAAAAAGTTTCAAGAAACACAAACATATGAAAAGCGCTGTCAGATGCCAAACATATTATATACATAGTTACTTAAAAACATCATTCATAAAGATCAACATATAAAAAACTGCATATAAAAACATGTAAGAAATATTATTAATATTATTGTTATTAATACTAAACTGATGGTAAATCAATGCTTCAGTTTTCTTGCTTTTAATACTGGCTTCAGGAGAACATAACAATCAATTCTGACCCACAGTTTGCTCCTAAGCATAGAATCCCCTTTAATTCTGTGGATTGGGTGTTTTTTACCATATCACCCATCCTGGGACTTTCATATTCAACCTGAAGAACCTGAAATAAAAAACTATCCCCCAGATTTACTAATCTTCTGTGCAGGACTAGCTTAGTCCTGCATGGAAGCGGCCGTTTAGGTGCAGGGCGGCAGCACACCATACATATTAATGAAGGCGTGCTGCCTGAGCTCCTAATCTTACACGGAGTGTATAAGAGTGCAGGGGGTGTGCCTGAGAGCAGAAATTTCAGAATATACATGACCCCGCAATGAAGAACAGCAGAAAGGCCAAAGGAATGAGTGAGACCACTCATAGGTATCCGCATATCCCCAGCAACATCTCCCCACATGTACAACAGCAATAGTAAATACAAATCAAATAAACAAACCTTTTTTTTATTATGAATCCGATTAAAGCTAACCTTAGGTGCACGGGTTTGTCCATCGCTTAGCTACGGTTAATGCAGCTTAAATGGCTGAAGAGGATAACAAGGAAGATATAGGCAAATGAAGCAGTATAGCAATAGTGTAGTGGGCAGAGCATGCACCTTACAAGCAGGCATTCCCGGTTCAAGTCCCACTATAACACATTCCGTTTTCCATGGCAAATCATGTTATGACCAATACTTAAGTTGCATATCCTACTAAATAGCATATATTTGTGAACTGGAGTACTGCATTAAATGCAGATGTGAGGTGTCAGTGTCATAATGTTGCAAAGTCCACAGATAAGCACATGTGCTCCATACAGTATATGTACACAGGAATCATGGATACAAATGAAAGGTAAAATATGTAATGAATGACAACTGCATACAGCTTCCAAATCTCCCAGCTTCCCAAGAACCATTAGATCTTACTGTCTAAATCAGTGCAATTGTAAGTGGGAGTAAGCACTAGTAAGAAAATGTAAGCACAAATAAGCAGTAGTAAGCATATTTAAGCACTAGTAAGTGAGTTTAAGCCCATTTGCATGGGGGTAAGCAATGCACACACAGGTTAAGCAATATTGAAGCTAACTCTCTAAAAGCATGTTTAATCGGAGGTTAGCATTGCTTACCTTCATGCAAACCCACGCAAGCCACCTTACAACTGCTAAAATGTGCCTTAATCACTCTGTATCCAATGGCCCTTGTTCTACCCAGCAGCAAAATAAACAGCCTTGCAGGTCTTGAACCCAGGACCCTATACACTACAGCCACAGTAGTTAACCACCAAGCCATCACAACAGTACAGAAGAATGAGGTATCAGCAAACAAGTCCTTACTATAGTAAAATCAAACTGAACCTGTGAAAGGAATCAGTATACAGTCATATGTTCTATAACCCACTACATAACATAAATATGTGAACTGGAGAACAGCAGTAAGCCCAGATGTGAGGTGTAATTGTAACAGAGTGTTGAAGTTCCCAGTAAAACACAAGGACCCCATACAGTGTACGTACACACGAATCATGGATACTAGGTATATATGTATATATATATATATATATATATATATATATATATATATATATATATATATATGATGTCATGAATAATAAATCAATGCCAAAAAGAAAATATAATGCAAAGTTTAATGTAAGCAATGCAAAGCATTACACAGGCCAGCTTAGGAGGTGTAAGCAATGTGTAGGCCATCTAACTCAATGTGCCCATTGGTATACCTCTTTAAACAATGCCAACCTTAGGTAAGCAGATTTGCCCATAGCCTAGCCTTTTTAAAACTGGCCAATCACAGAAAAGTGCAGGAAATTGGCCCTAGTTAAATCCAATAGGCGGGAATAAATCTCATAATTAGTTGTAGCTTCCCCTTGCAGGCACAATGGCAGAAAGGAGAGAAGGTGTGTGATTCTAAGTGCAGCGCTGGTGCATCCAGGAGTCCAGAGTCTTGGCAGGACTCCTTGTCAAAGACCATGAGCAGAGACTGCTGCAGGGCCAGTACCAGGGTTCCCAATATAGGGCAGATGGCTGGGACCATCTCGCCCATTACCTCACCAGTGCCACTGGCATACTCTGAACTGATGAGCAGGTCAGGCATCACTATGCCAACCTGAAGCATCATAAGGCGTACCTCTTGGAGCAGTGGATCCAAGAGGCTAGAACAGCAGGGGCTGTCCAAGCTGTGTGTAAGTATCACTCCATGTGTGTAATAATTGCCAGCTCATGTATATCATGGATAGGTATGGTTAAATATTCCTCTTATGTCTTCCACAGCTTCAAGTAAGTGGGCTGTGAACCAGAAGGTGCATGGAAGTCACCTGGAGAGGTTGCAATGCGAGGCAGGTCAGTAATATTCTTGCATGTACTGTCATAGGAAATTAACCTAAAAGTATTAGTAAATTAATTGCCTGTATAAAACCTGAATTGTTTAAGGCAAGTACTGCATACACTGGAGAATACGGCAGGGAGAGTTTCATATAGTTTGTATGTAAATAAAAGTGGAATAGCCTGACAATAAAGGTCTGCTGGACTGCATGTGTATACTCTGGTATCATATGGTAATGTAAATTTGCAATCACATAATAGTACTGTTGTATTAAGTACTGTTACCCACACTGTCCACCATAAATAGAATGTGTAGGAATGCCAGTATATGACTGGTGTAATCCCCACAGGCCATTTAGTACAACTGAGAGACACACATAGAAAACAGTGAAAAAGCAGACAACAAAATCCGAATAGCACATGCAACTGAGACGTGAACTGTTGCATTTTTAGCACACACAGCCGTGGTTCGAATCATGGCAGTGGTAGTAGTCTGCATACAGAATCATACACCACAACTGTACAGATATGTCCAGTAAAGTGGCCCATATCTGTTACCTGTCAACCTGTCCCCCTGGGAAATCAGTGAGATGATCCCAGACGTATAGGCAGCAAACAGGAAATAAAACTGATTGACATTCATCTATGAGAACAAACGTGTCACTCTAGCAACTGCCAAAACTGTTATGAGAGAATTAAGCCAAGTATGTCCTATCTACACCCCCATGTTGTCAAGATGTGACCAGAGTGTGTACAGTAACAGAGTGAGATGTATGTGCATAACATTTATGTGTAATCTGGCACTTTGTGTGGCAACATTCAGGTAGTGCTAACAAACATTGCTCCCAGAGGTACGTCGGATTTGAACACTGTGTTGAGAAATAAAAAGCTTGATACACTGTACTGGTACAGTTTACTCTGGTATTGCATGGAATTGTGAGTGTTGCAGTTGCTCTGAATAATAAGGTATCACTGATCACTGTCACCCACACTGTGCTACATAACATAACTGTGTAGGAAAGCCTGTATAAGAGTGTGGTGAGTCATTAAAGGTTGAAGTGGGCAATAGTATAGATATGTCCCGGTTTACCTGCATGTGGTCAAGACATCGCCAGAGTCTGGGCAGAAAGAGATGGACAGCTTATGTGCATAAAATCAACCTGGAATCTCGGAGTATGTGTAGAAACAGTTAGTGTTAACAAACATTTCCCCCACAGGTAACCAGGTAAGAAGTGTATACTACAGGTAAAACCAGTTAATGTATAAAGATGACGACAGCCATATCACTTTCCAAACTAAGGCTATAGGGTAGTATAGTAATACTTGTAAGGTACAGATAACAGCACTGACTAGGAAAGTAATGTGGACTACAGGAATATACTAGTTGTTAATTGACATCCCCCCCACCATATCTCCAACAATAAACTACATACCCACCTCAAATGGTATGTAATGACTTCACTGTTCTGTTGGGACATATGTCCTATTGGTTGACAATTATTTAAATCTGTTTCCATGCATGTGTTATATTGAAATACTCCAAAATTGATGGCATGGTGCCATCAATATATCTGCATGCTGTTGTTATTGCCACTGTGGTCCCATATATGCATGTGTTCCGTTTGCTATGCAACTGGTCCGTATCTGGTGTCTGGGTTAATGGGAATATCTAGGTTCATAGGTTCATAGATTAGTACTAGGCTAACTACCCTTGTGGGCAATTTTAAGCCCAGCCAATTGCCCAACGTGAGAATCAAACCCTGCACCTTGTGTCTGTAAGGTAAACACCTTAACCATTATGCCAACCTCCCACGCTGTTATACTTAACCCTGGAATGTGTTGACTATTACTAACCCACATATGTTGATACACCGTAAACACCATAGCATGTATGGGAATGTGGGTCCCAGCAGGCCCACCTGTCCCACCTCAGCTGGCAGTGACACCAAGCACCAGCACATCTGGGGCCCAACCCGGGACCTCCTCATCCGTTGGTCCTGCACCACTGAATCACCTCAGGGGATGGGGCTCACACTCCCGGAAGTGGGTGCGGACAGGAACCTGTCACCAGGTCCAGGTCGTGGTGTGTAGAGAGCTCCATCAGCAGTTTGGAGATCTTCTACGCCAGCTTGAGGGCTGCATGTTGTGAATAGAGGGTTGGCCTGGCTCTGCGACTCAGCCCCCCAGCACAGCCATCTTCGGGGCTGTGAAGGTGCAGTGGTGACTGCCCATGGGTGGGGATCTCAGTCCAACTGTCTCCACTAGGGGGCTTCCAATTTCCAAACACCCCTCCTGACCATGGTTTTCACCCCCCATATGTGTCATATACCACCCCTGTATGTGTCTTGTTTGTCTTGTCTGTTAACCTACCTAACCTACCTCCACAAATATACCTACTATCCCTCCCCAACATCCCACTGTCACCTGAAAAAAAAAAGCAATCTGTTCCCAAAAAAAATATCACCACATTCATAGCTGTCCATTTCACACATGTGTCCACTGGACACATGTAATAGGTTCATAGGTAGGTACTAGGCTATTGGCCCTAGGGCATAATTAAGCTTAGCCATAACTTTTGTGCTATAGCACTCTCTCCCAGGTGATTTAGTTACCTGCACCCTTATTGAGCAGGGCCACAGAAGTGACTCCTGGGGTAAATTTCCTCTTTCCCATCCACTCATCAAGATTTCACTTGAAGAGTGCCAATGAGGAGCTCTGTCTTACATATATGGGGACCCTGTTTCAGAGCAAGGGTAGTCTCTAGGACATGAATCTGTCCATCCAACACGTCCTGTTTATTGATGATGTTAGGTTTATGTCCCTTGAGCATGTAGCTCTGGTGGATTGGGTTTTCCTTAGGTGAAGCATTTCTAACAATTTGGGGTTTGACATAGCCTTGTTTGTCAGGCAGAGATCACCTCTGAGTAGCCGGTACGCGACCGAGTACAGGCTGAGTTTTTTAGCCTCATGGCATAGGGCATCTGTTTAAGGCCCTTTATCCTCTTTGTGAGGTACTTTTGAGACCACTCCAGCTACTGCAGATGTCTTGTTAGGTACATCACAAATGGGGCATTATATTCAATAATGGGTCTAATTAGTGATGAGTACAGGGGGATAATTACTTCCTTATTCCTAGATGCAAACCCCTTTGTGGTAAGGTGGGCCATGTAGAAGGATTTTTTAACCACTTTAGCAATGTGTTGAAGGATGTCTACATCACCAGGATTCTCTATTATGGCTCCCAGTTTGCAGTCATCTGTGAAATTTGTTAGCCATAGACCCTCCGTCTTTGCTTGTACTTCCGAGAAGTAGATACCAAACAGGAGGGGTCCTAGGACTGAGCCCTGTGGTACACTACTAGTCATAGGTTTGGAGTCTGATCTAGCATTTCTTATTCTCACTGAATGGGTTCTATCCGTGAACCAGTTTGCAACCCATCTTGTTATGTAGGGGTTTATATTTAGGCTGGTGAGTTTGTCTGTAATTCCCGAGTGGGGAATGTTATCGAAGTCCTTTGCAAGATCAAGGTATGCTGCGTGAACCACCTTGCCCTCATCTATTGCTTTAGTGACCATTTTGAAGAAGTCAACCAGATTTAGAAGACAAGACCTTCCCTTCACAAACCCAAACTGGGTTGGGTCCAGGGTTTGTAGGTTCCCAATATCATTGTTTATGAGTTCCATGATGATGCGCTCCATGACCTTGCAGATGAGACTCATCAGGCTGATGGGGCGGTAACTCCCAGAGTCAGTGGTTGCACCTCTTATGTGGAGCAGTATGACTGTTGCCGTGCACCACTCTATGGGCACATAGCCTGAGGTGAGACTGTGGTTAAACATGGTATTAAGGTGAGGGGTTAATTCATTTTGGAGCTCATGTAGCACACAGCCTGGGATGCAATCTGGTCCCATGGATGCTGTGTTTCTTGCCTTGGTGAGTGCTGTTTTCACCTGAGTGTCTATGATTTTAGGGGTAGCACAATCTTCTGGTATGGATATGAGCCCTTTGGGGGGAGAGGTTGGGCTGATATTTGCACTGAACCTATCTGCCAATATATTGGCGATATCAGTTGGTTCCGTGAATTTTGATCCATTATGCTGTAGTTTGGAGCAGATCTGAGAGTTGCTATTGAGGTTTTTGACAAAGCTAAATAATGCTTTGTGATGGTCTTTGGTGTCTGTTGCGATTTTTCTTTCAA